>NC_136995.1:11806276-11828776 GCF_032717465.1 Coenobita brevimanus
CCACTCCTTTACTTCCTTCATTCCTTCACTTCCTTCACTCCTTCATTCCTTCACTCCTTCACTTCCTTCACTTCCTTCACTCCTTCACTTCCTTCACTTCACTTCCTTCACTCCTTCACTTCCTTCACTCCTTCACTGCTTCACTCCTTCACTTCTTCCTTCACTCCCTTCACTTCCTTCACTCCTTCACTTCCTTCACTCCACTTCCTTCACTTCCGTCACTCCTTCCTTCACTACCTTCACTTCTTTCACTTCATGTTCCTTCCTTCACTTATTCCTTCATTTTCCTTCCTTCACTATCCTTCCTTCTCTTCCTTCATTTTCCTTCTTTCCTTCCTGTACTTTCTTCCATTCCTTCCTTCGCTTCTTCCCTCATTTCTTTCATTTTCCTTCCTTCACTTCTTACTTCATTTTCCTTCATTCACTTCTTCCTTCATTTCTTTTTCTTTCTTCATTTCCTTCATTCACTTCTTCCTTCATTTCTTTTTCTTTCTTCATTTCTTTCATTCATTTCTTCCTTCATTTCTTTTTCTTTCTTCATTTCCTTCATTCACTTCTTCCTTCATTTCTTTTTCTTTCTTCATTTCCTTCATTCACTTCTTCCTTCATTTCTTTCACTTCTTTCTTCATTTCCTTCACTTCTTTCTTCATTTTCCTTCCTTCACTTCTTCCTTCATGTCTTCCTTCACTTCCTCCATTTCCTTCTTATTTTTCTTTATTTTCATTTTTCCTTTACTTACTCCTTCATTTTCCTTCCTTCATTTTCATTCTTCCTTTCTTCCTTCCTACCTCCTTCACTTCCTCCCTCTGCATTCCCTGATCCTTCCTTCTCTTTCCTTCCTTCCCCAGCATTCCTTCATCCTCCCCTCTCTTTGCTTGCTTCCTTCATTTCCTTCCTCCTTCCTTCCTTCCTTCAAAGTTTCTCTTCTTTTCATTTTCATCTATCCTTCCTTTCCCTCCTTCCTTCTTTCCCTCCTTCCTTCTTTCCTTCCTTTCCTTCCTTCTTTCCTTCCTTCCTTCTCTTCCATTTTTGCCCTTCCTTCCTTCCCTGTGGCTTCTCCCTCCTTCGCTATTTTCCTCTCCTTCCTTCCTCTTCTCAATTCCTTCCTTCCTTCTGGGTCATTCCTTCCTTCCTTCCTTGCAGCTTCTCTCTCTCTCTCTCTCTCTCTCTCTCTCTCTCTCTCTCTCTCTCTCTCTCTCTACCGCTATCTCTGTCTGTCTGTCTGTCTGTCTGTCTCTCTCTCTCTCTCTCTCTCTCTATCGCTATCTCTGTCTGTCTGTCTGTCTGTCTCTCTCTCTCTCTCTCTCTCTCTCTCTCTCTCTCTCTCTCTCTCTCTCTATCTATCTATCTATCTATCTATCTAGCTATCTATCTCAATATCTCTCTCTCTCTCTATCGCTATCTCTGTCTGTCTGTCTGTCTCTCTCTCTCTCTCTCTCTCTCTCTCTCTCTCTCTCTCTCTCTCTCTCTCTCTCTCTCTCTCTCTCTCTCTCTCTCTCTCTCTCTCTCTCTCTCTCTCTCTCTCTCTCTCTCTCTCAATTCTGTGTTTGTGTTCTTGTCCTTTATTTTTTATTTTTTTATTTTTTCTTCCTCTTCCGTAATCTCTCCCTTCCTCCTCCTCCTCCTCCTCCTTCTCCTCCTCCTCCTCCTCCAACTCCTCCCTCCCTCCCTCCCTCCCTTCCTTCCTTCCTACTTCCTCCCTCCCCCTCTCCTTCTCCCTCTTCGTTCTTCCTTCCTTCCCCTTCGTTCGCTCCTTCCTTCCTTCTTTCCTTCCTTCCTTTCCCTTTTCTTTACCTCCTTCCCTCCCTTTCGTTTCTCCTCCCTCCCTCCCTCCTTCCCTCCCTCCCTCCCTTTCTCTCACTATAAGTTTCTTTTTTCTCTCCCTCCCTCTCTCCCTCCCTCCCTCCCTTATAAGATGTGAGTGTAAACATATTGTGGTTTGGGGAGGGAGGGAGAGAGGGAGGGAGGGAGGGAGGAAGAGAGGGAGGGAGGGAGGAAGGAAGGAAGAAAGACAAATACAAAGGGAGGTATAGGATATGAGGAAGGGAGGAATGAAGGCAGGGAGGGTGAGGGAGGAAACGAGAAAAATGGAGGAGATGAGAGAGAGAGAGAGAGAGAGAGAGAAAGGAAATAGGAGGGAGAGAAGAGGCGCTGAGGGAGGGAAGGGAGATAAAGGGAGGATGGAGAAGTGAGAAGGAAGTTGAGGGAGAGAATGAAGGAGGAATGAGTGAAGAAATGAAGGAAGGAAAAGGAAGGGTTAGAGATCAAGCAACAAGGGAGAGGGAGGAAGGAAGAAAGGAAGGTAGAAGGGAGGGAAGGGTTTGGGTAGGGAGGGAAGGAGGGAAGGTATGGAAGGGAGGGAAGGTAACAGGAAGGGAGGGAAGGGAAGGTAACAGGAAGGGAGGGAAGGGAAGGAAACAGGGATGGATGGAGAGAAGGAGAGGAAGTACAAGTAAAAGGGAGGGAGGGAGGAAGGGAGAGAGGGACGGAGGGAGGGAAGTGAGGCGTAAGATGTTGAGAGGAATAAAGAGGGAGGGAGAGAGGGAGGGAGGGAGGTTTATGTCGAAAGAAATATGGAGAGGGAGAGTGGCTGAGATGAAAGGAGAGAGAGAGAGAGAGAGAGAGAGAGAGAGAGAGAGAGAGAGAGAGAGAGAGAATCCACAAAATTCTCCACCCCTATTTCTCAAGTTACCTGAGACCCACTGAGCGATATATATTTTTGTCCATTAAATGCTGTCAGTATTGCCATATCCTCCACAACTGATATCCTTGGCGTCACACTAAACCCCATCCTATGCTGGACACCTTATGTTAAATCCCTTGCTAAAAATTATGTTAAATCTCTTGCTAAAAATTATGTTAAAAAACTGGACCTTCTGTACAGAGTTGTTGAGTTCTTCACTGACGAGCAGGTGGCCACAATATACAAAAGTCATGTGCGTTCTCGGATCGAATACTGTTCACCACTGTGGAGTGGATGTGCAGCGGTGTAATACTGTTCACCACTGTGGAGTGGATGTGCAGCGGTGTGTTCACCACTGTGGAGTGGATGTGCAGCGGTGTAATACTGTTCACCACTGTGGAGTGGATGTGCAGTGGTGTAATACTGTTCACCACTGTGGAGTGGATGTGCAGTGGTGTAATACTGTTCACCACTGTGGAGTGGATGTGCAGCGGTGTAATACTGTTCACCACTGTGGAGTGGATGTGCAGCGTTGTAATACTGTTCACCACTGTGGAGTGGATGTGCAGCGGTGTAATACTGTTCACCACTGTTGTGTGGATGTGCAGCGGTGTGTTCACCACTGTGGAGTGGATGTGCAGCGGTGTAATACTGTTCACCACTGTGGTGTGGATGTGCAGTGGTGTAGTACTATTCACCACTGTGGAGTGGATGTGCAGCGGTGTAATTCTGTTCACCACTGTGGAGTGGATGTGCAGCGATGTAATACTGTTCACCACTGTGGTGTGGATGTGCAGCGGTGTAATACTGTTCACCACTGTGGAGTGGATGTGCAGCGGTGTAATACTGTTCACCACTGTGGAGTGGATGTGCAGCGGTGTAATACTGTTCACCACTGTGGAGTGGATGTGCAGCGGTGTAATACTGTTCACCACTGTGGAGTGGATGTGGAGCGGTGTAATACTGTTCACCACTGTGGAGTGGATGTGTAATACTGTTCACCACTGTGGAGTGGATGTGCAGCGGTTGCATTGAGGCAGTTGGACAAAATTCAAAATAAAGCCATTAGATTAATCAATAATCCTGCCATAACGCAGGACCTTCCTCCATTATCAGTACGTAGAGATGTTGCTTCTTTAGCATTATTTTATTGATATTTTTACCGTAAGTGCTCTGACCAACTGGCTTCAATTGTGCCTCCCCTTCACATTTTCTTCCGAAATACTCGGGCAGCTGGGAGCGCCCATGAACTCACACTGTCTGCCCCGCAATGCACAACCTCTGCTTATCACACTGTCTGCCCCACAATGCACAACCTCTGCTTATCACACTGTCTGCCCCACAATGCACAACCTCTGCTTATCACACTGTCTGCCCCGCAATGCACAACCTCTGCTTATCACACTGTCTGCCCCGCAATGCACAACCTCTGCTTATCACACTGTCTGCCCCGCAATGCACAACCTCTGCTTATCACACTGTCTGCCCTGCAATGCACAACCTCTGCTTATCAAAATTCCTTTATCCCCAGAACTACTACTCTCTGGAATTCACTTCCTGGCAGTTGCTTCCCACAAACATTTAATCCACTTTTATTGAAATCCAGTTGTTAGAAATATTTCATGAAGTGAGGATGCCTTTAGCCACATGGACTTCGTTAATTCCTTTGTTTTTTCCTTCCTCCATTCATTGTCTAAAAAAAAAAACTCATTTTCTTTTTTTTCCATTATATTTTTCACTTATATATTTTACCCTCGCTATTTACAGACGATTTTCTTCGGCTCAGCAACCGTCTTAATCCCGGAGCTGAGATGCAGGATTACCGTAGAAATGTCTTAAGATTTTCCTAAGATGAAGGGAGCCATCTTAAGACTTTTTTTAAGAAGTGATTTAATTCTTAATGGATTTATGAAGGTCAATTAATGGAATAGAGAAGGTAAACATCAACAGTAAACATAAACAGTAAACATCAACAGGTAAACATCAACAGTAAACATCAACAGTAAACATCAGCAGGTAAACATCAACAGTGAACATCAACAGTGAACATCAACAGTAAACATCAACAGTGAACATCAACAGGTAAACATCAACAGTAAACATCAACAGGTAAACATCAACAGTAAACATCAACAGTATACATCAACAGTAAACATCAACAGTAAACATCAACAGGTAAACATCAACAGTAAACATCAACAGGTAAACATCAACAGTAAACATCAACAGGTAAACATCAACAGTAAACATCATACACACACACACACACACACACACACACACACACACACACACACACACACGATTTTCCTTAACGATTTTCTTTATTTTCTTTAACGATTTTCTTTATTTTCTTTAACGATTCTCTTTATTTTCTTTAACGATTTTCTTTATTTTCTTTAACGATTTTCTTTATTTTCTTTAACGATTTTCTTTATTTTCTTTAACGATTTTCTTTATTTTCTTTAACGATTTTCTTTATTTTCTTTAACGTTTCTCTTTTTTTTAAAACAATTTTCTTTATTTTCTTTAACGATTTTTTTTATTTTCTTTAACGATTTTTTTATTTTCTTTAACGATTTTTTTATTTTCTTTAACGATTTTCTTTATTTTCTTTAACGATTTTCTTTACTTTCTCATTTTCTTTATTTTCTTTAACGATTTCCTTTATTTTCTTTAACGATTTCCTTTATTTTCTTTAAGGATTTTCTTTATTTTCTCTTACGTTTTTCTTTATTTTCTTTAACGATTTTCTTTATTTTCTTTAACGATTTTCTTTATGTTCTTTAACGATTTTCTTTATTTTCTTTAACGATTTTCTTTATTTTCTTTAACGATTTTCTTTATTTTCCTTAACGATTTTCTTTATTTTCTTTAACGATTTTCTTTATTTTCTTTAACGATTTTCTTTATTTTCTTTAACGATTTTTTTATTTTCTTTAACGATTTTCTTTATTTTCTTTAACTGGAAGTGCTTCTTATTTTCCTCCTTATTTCCAACAATAGCAGGATTTATAAGTGAAATTGGATTTAATGGGTCAGTTGTTATTTAAATCTCTCTCTCTCTCTCTCTCTCTCTCTCTCTCTCTCTCTCTCTCTCTCTTTCTCTATTTCTTTCTTTCTTTCTTTCTTTCTTTCTCTCTTTCTCTCTCTCTTTCTTTCTCATAGCCAGACGCCATAATCCCGCAAGGGGTGGCCATTTGACTTTGAGTTATTTGTTTTACGGGGAGGGGCACTAACCCTCCACCAACCCACTTGTTGACACGTAGGGAGCACGTATGGTTTGGCTATATGGTTACCACCCAGCGCTGTAAATAGTTTCTTGGCTTACAGGAAACCATTTGGTTTGTCACTCAATGTAAAGCCACCTGAGAGGAAAGAAAAGCAATAAGAAGTGACAGGAAAGATGGGAGAAATAGGAAGAGAGGAGGACAGGCACAGAAAAAGAATGATAAAGGCTAAGGAAGAAGTAAGCAGCACTACATCAAGTGAGTGGATGATGGTGAGAAATAGGAAGAGAGGAGGGCAGGCACAGAAAAAGAATGATAAAGGCTAAGGAGGAAGTGGGCAGCACTACATCAAGTGAGTGGATGATGGTGAGAAGTAGGAGGAGAGAAGGGCAGGCACAGAAAAAGAATGATAAAGGCTAAGGAAGAAGTAGGCAGCACTACATCAAGTGAGTGGATGATGGTGAGAAGTAGGAAGAGAGGAGGGCAGGCACAGAAAAAGAATGATAAAGGCTAAGGAAGAAGTAGGCAGCACTACATCAAGTGAGTGGATGATGGCCGCCGCCACCTGCCACCTCAATAACCTACATGAACATAAGGATAATAAGGAATAGTAATACTGTGGAGAGGATGGAGGGTGAAAGACTGACGAAGAGAGTGTATGTGAGTGAGGTGGAGGGGGAAAGAGGGAGGGGGAGGCCGAGGATGGGATGGAGGGTTGGGGTGGAGAGGTATATGAGAGAGGGGTGTGTGGGTTGGGAGCAGGGCAGTGAAATGGCGGGGGACAGGGCGACGTGGAGGCGATTTGTTTGTGGCCACCCCAAACGGGAAAAGATTGATAGATAGAATACTGTAAATCAAATGAAGACAGCCACAGCAAACTTAAATCCACCTACGATGTCTAATATACTTCAAACATTTACCATACATGAGGATAATACAGAAAAATAAGAATGAATCACAAAGGGACAGGCACTGCGAACTCAAATTCACCTTCGATCTGTTTAATGAATTTCAAACATTTATTCCTTACAAAACTTTCACCTCAGTAAGAAAAATGAGGATAATACAGGTTACAGAACAAGATGCAGGATAATTCGCAAGGGGAAAGGCGTTACGAACTGTCAAAATGCACCTACAATTCGTCTCATCTTAAAACATGACTTGGAAAGATCTAGGGAAGTGTCCGATTTCTTATGCCCTACACTGCAATACCCAGAATATATTACTACATTGAAATAAACTAAAACATATTACTCCATGTTAAAAATAAATATTAAAAAGGAATATTTATCCACTTTAAACATGTCTACAATTTGGAATAACTTAATTAGACGGGATTTTGATTTTGAATTTTTGCAACGGTTTGGAAATTGAAATCGGAGTTTACCTATGATACGCTAAGTGATATTTCCTTAACAAATATTATCAAAATTCTCATCAATGCCTATTATTAACCTACTATAGCCATTACCAAAAAAATCTATTAATATTTTAGGCATTAATACAGTGAATGGGATCAATATTAGCCGTAGAATAATAATGTTCGTTGGTAAATTTCAAACTCCGACATCCATCTTCCCTGCGACGTGCCACTCCATCACCGCCATCATTAACATCAAAATTAACCCCAATGCCGATCATTTAAACACCTGGAGCCGTTATCAGAAAATGCACCAATATTTGAAGCATTACTACGTTCAATGGGGGCCATGAATATTTTAAAATGAAGCTAGTAGGACGAAATGAAATCGCCGACATTTCCCGCACCAGAGACATTCCTATCAAGGCGCTCACCAAGACAATTACATTTTTCTCATAAAATTTACAACTCTTGCTGCTGTAATTACCACCAAAATGACCACAAATTATTCAAACATCATTACAATATCTGGCGGCCATATTTACCTTATAATGAAGCGGTGAAGACAGTTTATATCACCAACATTGCACTACACTCCCGGACTCTTGTGCAAAGGAAACTCATATACTGTATATATATATTTATTTATTCATTTATCCATCTACCTATCTATCTATCCATATGTCTTCCACTCTCTCTCTCTCTCTCCCTCTCTCTCCCTCTCTCTCCCTCTCTCTCTCTCTCATGCAGGAACTAGGCTTTTCTTAGCTGCATTGACTTCTTCTTCCTAAGCATATTTTTGATCTTAAGAAAAAACTTAAGATGACCACGCAATGTCTCCCTTATATAATTAGGTCTGTAGGGTCTGTAGGGTCTGTGTATCATCATCATCATCACTATTCATTCCTCAACCCCCTTCCTCCTCCTCCCTCCCTCCCTTCCCTTCCCCTCCTCCCTCCCTTCCCTCCCTCCCCCTCCCCCTTCGCACTCAGGCGGGGAAAAAATCACTAGGATGAATGTGAACAAAGGAGAGAGAGAGAGAGAGAGAGAGAGAGAGAGAGAGAGAGAGAGAGGGAGAGAGAGAGAGAGAGAGAGAGAGGTAATTGGTTTTAGGTAGATAGATAGATAGATGAGATAAAAGTACATTAATGAATAGATGTAGACGCGGGTACAGAGATAGATAATGAGAGAGAGAGAGAGAGAGAGAGAGAGAGAGAGAGAGAGAGAGAGAGAGAGAGAGAGAGACAGAGAGACAGAGGGAGAGAGAGAGAGACAGAGAGAGAGAGAGACAGACAGACAGAGGGATAGAGAGAGAGAGAGAGAGAGAGAGAGGGAGAGAAAAAGTGAGTGTGTGAAATTTTCATGAAGGGACAAATTTCAGACACAATGGCGGCCCAGATTATATGTGAAGGGAGGGAGGGAGGGGAGGGAGGGGAGGGGAGGGGAGGGCAAGAGAGGTAAGGAGGGAGGGAGGTAAAGTGGGAGAAAGGTAAGGACATAGGGAGGTAAGGAGGGAACGAAAGGGAAGGAGGTAAAGGGGGGGGAGGGAGGGAGGGAGGGGAGAGGAGGCAGGGAGGTAAAGTGGGAGAGAGGTAAGGACATAGGGAGGTAGGGAGGGAACGAAAGGGAGGGAGGTAAGGACATAGGGAGGTAGGGAGGGAACGAAAGGGAGGGAGGGAAGTAAGGGGGGAGGGAGGGAGGGAAGTAAGGGGGGAGGGAGGGAGGAAGGGGAGGAGAGAGAGAGTGGGAAGGGGAGGGAAGGACACGGAAATGAGATGTGTGAAAGAGGGAGGGAGAGAGAGAGAGAGAGAGATGAGTACTATGATCGCGTGTCATTGTGAGGGTTAAGAGGGAGGGAGAGAGAGAAAGAAAAGTAAGAGGAGGACAATAGGATGGAAGGGAGAATATACCCTCTTCTCCCTCCCTCCCTCCCTCCCTCTCCCTCCCTCTCCCTCCCTCCCTCCCTCTCTCTCTCTCTCTCTCTCTCTCTCTCTCTCTCTCTCTCTCTCTCTCTCTCCCTCTACTTCTTTTTCTCATCCTTCTCTCCCTCCTTCTCTCCTTCTTCTTTTAAAATCTCCTTCCTCCCTCCAGTTTCCTTCTTCCTTCCTTCTCTTCCTTCCC
The DNA here is from genome assembly GCF_032717465.1 of Coenobita brevimanus. Lineage (NCBI taxonomy): Eukaryota > Metazoa > Arthropoda > Malacostraca > Decapoda > Coenobitidae > Coenobita > Coenobita brevimanus. The sequence continues at coordinate 11,815,672 of NC_136995.1, forward strand.
TCTCTCACTTTCTTACTTTCTCTCTTTCTTCTTCCTTCCCTCCTTTCTTTCCTCCTCCTTCCTTCCTTTCTCCAACTCTTCCTTCTCTCTCCCTCCTTCCTTCTTTCATTTCCCTCCTCTTTCCTCCTTCCTGTTTTCCCCTCCTTCCCTCCCTCCCTCCCTTTCTCTCCCTCTCACTCTTTCCTTCTCTCCCTTCCTCCCCCTCCCTCTCTCCCTTCCTCCTTCTCTCTCCCTCCCTCTCTTCCTCCCTCTCTCTCCCTCCCTCTCGTTTTCATTCTCTCTCCCTACATCTCTACGCTTGAGATGATATTAATCTGTGTGTGTGTGTGTGTGTGTGTGTGTGTGTGTGTGTGTGTGTGTACTCTAAATTGCAGTAGATATGTACATGCACGTGTGTGTTCGTTTATGTACGCTTGTGTGTGTGTGTGTGTGTGTGTGTGTGTGTGTGTGTGTGTGTGTGTGTGTGTGTGTGTGTGTGTGTGTGTGTGTGTGTGTGTGTACTCTAAATTGTAGTTGATATGTACATGCACGTGTGTGTTCTTTTATGTACGCTTGTGTGTGTGTGTGTGTTCTTTTATGTACGCTTGTGTGTGTGTGTGTGTGTGTGTGTGTGTGTGTACTCTAAATTGCAGTAGATATGTACATGCACGTGTGTGTTCGTTTATGTACGCTTGTGTGTGTGCATGTGTGTGTGTGTGTGTGTGTGTGTGTGTGTGTGTGTGTGTGTGTGTGTGTGTGTGTGTGTGTGTGTGTGTGTGTGTGTACTTTAAATTGCAATAGATATGTACATGCACGTGTGTGTTCGTTTATGTACGCTTGTGTGTGTGTGTGTGTGTGTGTGTGTGTGTGTGTGTGTGTGTGTGTGTGTGTGTAATAAAGGTAAAGAACAAAGGAACATCTCCCTTTGTTAGTGGACGAGTGGCCGTGGTTAGTGGAGGGAGGGAGGGAGGGAGGGAGGGGGAGTGGAAGGGAGGGGGAAGGAGGGAAAGAAGGAGGGGAGGAAAAGGGGAGAGTGTGGAATGAGGAGGAGGAGAAAGGGAGGAAATGAGGAAGGTAGGGAGAGGGAGAAGGGAGTGAAGGAGGGAGGGATGGAAAAGGGAGAGACTGGAGGGAGGGAGAAGAGTTGATGGGGAGGACGAAAGGAGGGAGGGGAGGGAGGGAAACAGGGGAGAAGGAAGGAGGAAGGGAGAGACTTGAGAGAGGAGAGAGAGAGGGGGGGGAGAGAGAGAAAGAGAGGAAGGAAAGAAGATGGAAGGGTGAATTGGAGATGAGAGGAAGAGAGCAGGATGAGAGAGACAGTGGGAGGGAGAAAGGGAGAGAAAGAGGGAAGTGAGGAAGGAAGACAGAAGGAAGGAAGGAGAGATGAGGATGGAGGGAGAAGGAAGAGAAGGATTGAGGAAGAGAGGAAAGAAGGAGGAAGGAACGAAGGACAGAAAGAACGAAGGAAGGAAGAGAGGAGGATGAGAGAGAGAGTGGGAGGGAGAAAGGGAGAGAAAGAGGGAAGTGAGGAAGGAAGACAGAAGGAAGGAAGGAAGGAAGAAGAGATGAGGATGGAGGGAGAAGGAAGAGAAGGGTTGAGGAAGAGAGGAAAGAAGGAGGAAGGAACGGAGGACAGAAGAAACGAAGGAAGGAACGAAGGAAAGATGGATGGGAGGAAAGAAGGAAAGAAGGAAGGAAGGCAGACATGGTGTAGTATGAAATAGAAGCTTTGAGTGACCTTTTTCCTCCCTCCTTCCTTCCCTCCTTCCTTCCTTCCTTCCTTCCTTCCTTCCTTCCTTCAACCCTTACTCATTTCTCTCCCTCCTTCACTCTTCTCCTTTCCTTCCTGCCTTCCTTCCTTCCTTCCTTCCTTCCTTCAACCCTTACTCATTTCTCTCCCTCCTTCACTCTTCTTTCCTTCCTTCCCTCCTTCCTTCCTTCAACCTTTACTCCTTTCTCTCCCTCCTCCTCCACTCTCCTCATTCCCTCCATTTATTCCTTCATCTTCCTTCACTTTTTTTCCATCTTCTCCTTCCCATTCGTCTAATACCCTCTCTCTCTCTCTCTCTCTCTCTCTCTCTCTCTCTCTCTCTCTCTCTCTCTCTCTCTCTCTCCACTAGATTGGAAATGTACAGTAATATTAGACTCAAACTTTCATAGGGTTTCACCAGAATAGTCTCTCTCTCTCTCTCTCTCTCTCTCTCTCTCTCTCTCTCTCTCTCTCTCTCTCTCTCTCTCTCTCTCTCTCCTTACCTTCCTACCTCTCCCCTTCCTTCCTTCCATACTTAGCTTTCTCCCTCCTTCTCCTCCTTCCTCTTTCTCTCCATCCCTTCTTCCTTCCTTCTACCTTCCCTCCCTTCTTCCTAACTTACCTTTCTCCCTCTGTCTATTCGCACTTATCTCCCTCCCTTCCTCCTCCCCTCCCTTCCTCCCTTTCCCTGTCCCTCCCCCCCTAACCTTCTCTCTCCCTCTCTCCCTCCCTCCCTCCCTAACGCTCTCTCCCCCTCTCTCCCTTCCTCCCTCCCTAACCCTCTCTCTCCCTCTCTTCCTTCCTTCCTCCCTCACTATCCCTCTCTCCCTCCCTCCCATCCTCCCTCACTATCCCTCTCTCTCCCTCCCTCCCATCCCCCCTCCCTAACCCTCTCTCCCTCCCTCCTTCCCTCCCTCCATCCCTGAGTTACATTCCTCTCAGCTTCCTTGGCTCTCTCTCTCTCTCTCTCTCTCTCTCTCTCTCTCTCAATCTTAACCCTACTACTGTCTTTTTCTTTTTTTGCGTAAGTATTTTTCCCAGATAACTTACGAAGATTTTGCGTAAGATTGTCGTAACTTAGGACGGGCCTGAGGAAGATATTACTGTCACGGCTGCACTCCTCTCATCGTCGGGACAGCTCTAGGGGTCATTTATCCAGCGTCCCTGTTACCCCCATTGACCTCTAAGGACGGGTCATATATAGCAAGGTGACCCCCCGCCCCCCCCTCCTAATTACCGGAGGGTCACTTAGCGAGGTCATTAATTACTGAAGGTCATTTTAATCCCGTAAGGGGTGGCCACAAACAAGTCGCCTCCATGTCGCCCTGTCCCCCGTGTGTGTGTGTGTGTGTGTGTGTGTGTGTGTGTGTGTGTGTGTGAGGGGGGGTGGGTGTGGGTGTGGGTGTGGGTGGGTGGTGAGGGATTGGGTGGGAAGGCTTCACTAAATTCATCTCTCTCTCTCTCTCTCTCTCTCTCTCTCTCTCTCTCTCTCTCTCTCTCTCTCTCTCTCTCTCTCCACCACTTCCATCTCTCCCTCCCTCCCTTCCATCTATATATATTTTTCCCTCCATCTACCCTCCCATACCTCCCTCCCTCCCTCCCTCCCTCCATCCATCCATCCCTCCTTCCCTCCATCTGTACTCCCATACATACCTTCTCTCCCTCCTTCCCTCCCTCCCTCCCTCCCTCACATTAGCTGCGTGTCGATGGCAGGGCTGGTTATTGACAGGGAGGGAGGGAGGAAGGGAGGGAGGGAGGAGGGAAGTAAAGAAGGAGGGAGAGAGGGAGGGAGAGAAGTAGGATTGGGGAGTAGGGAGAGAGGGAGGGAGGGAAGTAAAGAGGGAGGGAGGGAAGTAAAGAGGGAGGGAGAGAGGGAGGGAGGGAAGTAAAGAGGGAGGGAGAGAGGGAAATAAAGAGAGAGGGAGGGAAGTAAAGAGGGAGGGAGAGAGGGAGGGAGGGAGAGAGGGAGGGAAGTAAAGAGGGAGGGAGAGAGGGAGAGGGAGGGAAGTAAAGAGAGAGGGAGAGAGGGAAATAAAGAGGGAGGGAGAGAGAGAGAGGGAGGGAAGTAAAGAGGGAGGGAGAGAGGGAAATAAAGAGGGAGGGAGAGAGGGAAATAAAGAGGGAGGGAGAGAGAGAGAGGGAGGGAAGTAAAGAGGGAGGGAGAGAGGGAAATAAAGAGGGAGGGAGAGAGAGAGAGAGGGAGGGAAGTAAAGAGGGAGGAAGAGAGGGAGGGAGGGTTGGATGTAGGGAGAGAGACAAGTAGGGCGGGAGGGAGGGAGGAGGGAAGGAAGGGGGGGAGGAGGTAGGTAAGTGAAGTGGGAAGAACGAAGGGAGAGAAGGAAGGAGGAAGTGGAGGAGAAATGGAGAGAGGAAGAAGGGAGGGAGAGAGGGAGGGAGGGAGGGAAGGAAGGAAGGAGGAAGTGAAGGAGGGAAGGAAGGAAGTGAGTTGGGAAAGAGAGAGAGGGAAGGAGGGGAGGGAGGGAAGGAAGGAGGAAGTAGAGGTAAATGCAAAGAAAGAAAGAAAGAAACTAATCAAATAATCAAGCAAATCCAATCAATCAAGGTGTACTAGATGTAATTACCTTAAGGCAGACTAAATCGCTGAGCGGAAGGAGCTTGACCCTTTCTCTACGATGAGCTTTTCTGATAACTCCAACTATAAGCGATTTATCTGAGTTCTTAGGTGTCTTGTGAGGAGAAGGTGAGAAATGGTGAGTTGCTGGATTATTATTATTATTATTATTATTATTATTATTATTGTTATTATTATTACTATTATTATTATTATTATTGTTATTGTTATTGTTATTATTATTATTATTATTATTATTATTATTATTGTTGTTATTATTATCATTATTATTATTATTATCATCATTATTATTATTATTATTATTATATTAAAGAAAATTGTTTTGACATGATATAAGAAATAGCATGAGACGTAGGAGGGAGGGAGGGAGGGAGGGAGGGAGGGAGGGGGAGGAGGTGGAGGAGGTAGATGGAGGAAGAAGGGATGGTGGATGGAGAGGGAGTGAAAGTAGGAGGAGGGAAGGGAGGAGGAAGAGAAGGAGTGAGGGAGTGAAGAAGATAAGAGAGGAGGGAAGAAAAATGGAAGGAAGGGAGGAAAGAAGGGAGAGAGTGAAGGAGAGGAAACGGAAGGGAGAAGGAAGGGGGTAGGGAGGGAGAGAGGGAGGGAAGAAGTGAAGGAGGGAGGAAGCGAGGGAGAGAAGTACGGAAGAAAGGTAGACGACGAGGGGAGGGAGGGAGGAAGGAGGGAGGGAGGAAGGAGAGAGGGAGGAAAGGGAGATCGAGGGAGGGGAGGGAGGGAGAGAAGGGAGGAGAGAAGTATATACCATAATGCCCTCCATTACACTAAGCTCCCTTCTTCTCTCCCTCCCTTTCTATTTCTCTCTCCCTCCCTCCCTCCCTTTCTACACGTCTGTCCCTCCCTCCCTTCCTTCCTTCCTTTTTCACATTCTTTCTCTCTCTCTCTCTCTCTCTCTCTCTCTCTCTCTCTCTCTCCCTTCCTCCCTCCCTCCCTTTCTCTCCCTTTCTACATATTTCTATCCCTTCCTCCATTCCTTTCTCCCTTCCTCCCTCCCTTTCAACGGCATTCTCTCCCTCCCTCTCTCCCTTCCTTCCTGCATTCCTCTATCCCTCCATCCCTCCTCATTCCCTCCCTTCCTTCCTCTCTCCCTTACTGTCTCTCTCCTCATATACATCTCTCCCTCTCTCTCTCTCTCTCTCTCTCTCTCTCTCTCTTACTCCAACCTGCTTCCTCTCCAGTTCTCTCCCTATCTCCCTCCCTCCTCCCCACCTCTCCCTCCCTTCCTCCCTTTCCTCCCTTCCCCCTCCCTTAAGGCCAGGGTGTCAGCCAAGGGAGCACACTCTCTATGCTAATCTCCCTCCCTGCTTACACCAACGATCGGGTTAGGAAAGTATTCTCCCTGGCTAATTTTAAGCTCCCTGGGGGCCTGTGAGAGAGAGAGAGAGAGAGAGAGACAGACAGACAGACAGACAGACAGACAGAGGAGGGAGAGAGAGAGAGAGAGAGAGAGAGAGAGAGAGAGAGAGAGACAGACAGACAGACAGACAGACAGACAGACAGACACAGAGACAGACAGACAGACAGAGACAGGAGGGAGAGAGAGAGAGAGAGAGAGAGAGAGACAGACAGACAGACAGACAGACAGAGACAGGAGAGAGAGAGAGAGAGAGAGAGAGAGAGAGAGAGAGAGAGTAGGGAGGAATTGGGAGGGAGAAGAAAAAGGAGGGTGGATAGGGAGTTACAAATAAGGGAGGGAGAGGGAGAAAGAGAAAGAGAGTAGGCGGAGGAGGAAGAGAAAAAGGGTGGGAGGGAGGAAAAGGGTGGGAGGGAGGAAAAGGGTGGGAAGGAGAAAAAGGGTGAGAGGGAGGAAAAGGGTGGGAGGGATGAAGGGAGGTGAGGGAAAGGGAGGAGGAAGAAAAGGGAGAAGGAAGAGAAATATGGAAGGGAGGAGGAAGAAAAGGGAGAAGGAAGAGAAATATGGAAGGGATAAGGAAGAGAAGGAAGGGCAGGGAAGGGAGGAGCAAGGAAGGGAGGTGCAAGGAAGGGAGGAGTTAAGTAGGTAGGTGAGGCAGGGAGAGAAGTGTGAGAGGTAAGAAAAAGGGAGGGAAGGGAAGGGAGGGAGGTGCAAGGAAGGGAGGAGTTAAGTAGGTAGGTGAGGCAGGGAGAGAAGTGTGAGAGGTAAGAAAAAGGGAGGGAAGGGAAGGGAGGGATGTGCAAGGAAGGGAGGAGTTAAGTAGGTGAGAGGAAGGGAGAGAAGGGTGAGAGGTAAGAAAAAGGGAGGGAAGGGAGAGGGAGGGAGGTGCAAGGAAGGGAGAGATAGAGAGAATACAAAAGACAGCAACAGCAACAGCCCTACTGGTCCTTCCGAGGCTGCTTACTACTGAGAAGACTGTCACTATGCTATCTAATGCTACAAGTAATAATAATAATAATAATAATAATAATAATAATAATAATAGTAATAATAATAGTAATGAAAATATAATAATAATAATAATAATAATAATAATAATAATGATAATAATAATAATAATAATAATAATAATAATAATAATAATAATAATAATAATAACAATAACAGTAATAATAATAATGATAATAATAATAATAATAATAATAACATTAATAATAATAATAATAATAATAATAATAATAATAATAATAATAATAATAATAATAATAATAGTAATAATAATAATAATAATAATAATAATAATAATAATAATAATAATAATAATAATAATAGTAATAATAATAATAACAATAACAGTAATAATAATAATGATAACAATAATAATAATAATAATAATAATAATAACAATAATAATAATAATAATAATAATAATAATAATGATAATAATAATAATAGTAATGATAATAATAATAATAATAATAATAATAATAATAATAGTTTTGGATGTGACATTAATATCCTTTTGTGTCATTATGAAGAGTATGGCGATACAGTATTAGAAGGATTTATTTAACATGGACGAGTAATAAGGTGTAGTAAGCAGAATAAATCACTTAGGAAAAGGTGTTAGGGAGCCACCATATCACTAATAATACTACTAGATGTGGTAGGGAGGGAAGGAGAGGAGGAAGAAGGAGGGAAGGAGACGAGGAAGGAGGAAGGGAGGAAGGAAGGAGGGGAGGAAAGAAGGAGGGGAGGAAGGAAGGAAGGAAGGAAATGAAGGAAAGGAGAGGAGAGACTGGAGAGAAGGAGGAGGAGGGAAGTGAGGGAGGGAGGGGAAGGAAAGGGAGAAAATGTGGGTGAGGGAGGAAGAAGGAAGGGAGGGAGGGAGAGAGGGGAGGGAGGGAAAGAGGGAGTGAAAAGCGTAGTGTGTGTGTGTGTGTGTGTGTGTGTGTGTGTGTGTGTGTGTGTGAGAGAGAGAGAGAGAGAGAGAGAGCTATAATGAAGAAATAAAAGTTGGGAGAGGAAGAAAGTAGGAAGGAGGGAGGGAGGGAGGAAGGTAAGGAAGAAGGGGGGGAGGGAGGCGAAAGAGAGAGAGAGAGAGAGAGTGGTAAGGAAGGAGGGAGGGAGGGAGAAATGTAAGGCAGAAAGGAGGAAGGGAGGGATGGAGAGAGGAGCGACGGAGGGCGATGGAGAGAAGGAGAGAGATGGAAAGGAGGGAGGGAGGGGGGGAAGGAAGGAGGGAGGGGGGAGGAAAAGGGGAGAGGTGAGGAAGGAAAGAAAGTGGGAGAGGGGGCGGGAGAGAGGGAGGGAGGGAGGGAGGGAGAGAAGGAGTTAATAAGGAGGGAGGGAGGGAGGGAGAGAAGGAGTTAATAAGGAGGAAGGGAGGGAGGGAGGGAGGGAGGGAGGGAGAGAAGGAGTTAATAAGGAGGGAGGGAGGGAGGGAGGGAGGGAGGGAGAGTAATCAAGGGAGAATTTTAAGGACCATCCTATCAGTTCCGTTCATCGGTTTTCCCTCCCTCCTTCCCTCCCTCCTTCCCTCTCTCCTTCCCTCCTTCCTTCCTTCCTTCCTTCCTTCCTTCCTTCAAGTCACCTCTCCATCTCATCACACCCCCTCTCCACCCCCTCCAAAACACCCCCTCTCAACCCCCCAACTCAACCCCCCCACACAAACACTGGTGGCGTATCAGGGGGAGTCACAACCCTCCACCTAACACTTTCCGACTTTTTTTTGTTGTGCCTGTAACACTATTATTATTATTATTATTATTATTATTATTATTATTATTATTATTATTACCTACTACTACTACTACTACTACTACTACTATTATTATTATTATTATTACTATTATTATTATTATTATTATTATTACTATAGACTAGTCAGGGATGACTGGAGTGTATGTTATTAATATGGAGAGAGAGAGAGAGAGAGAGGGCGTAAAACAGCTCTATCTATCTACCGGTATCTATCTATCCATCTACCTATCTACAAGACGCCTTAATCCCGTAAAGGGGTGGCCACAAACAAATCGCCTCCATGTCGCCCTGTCCCCTGCCATTACACTGCCCTACCCGCAACTCACACCCCCTCCCTCACACCCCTGCACTCCATCCCTCCATCTCGGTGAAGCAGTTTGGTATATATATATTTTTTTTTCAATAAATACTCAAAATTGGACTATTACCCATCAAAATATTCTCAGAATGTACAAAATTACTCTGCTTTTTTAAGAGTACGTGCCCAGACCCCATGCACGTCCCCCAGCACGTGCTACGGACGTGCGGATGACTCGACAAAAATGCTTCAGACCCCCCCAGACCCCCCCCCGATTTCTTTCCTGGATTCGCCCCTTACTGCAACACACACACACACACACACACACACACACACACACACACACACACACAAGGCCAAGGAGTAGGTCTCATCATGTACACACACAATCCATCCTCCACACACACACACACACACACACACACACACACACACACACAAACAACACTATTACATTTCCAGACTAACGAAAGAAAGAAAGAAAGAGAAAGAAAAATAAATCAATACACTGAATATACCAAGTCCCCTGCCTCCCCCCCTCCCCCCACTACACCACAACACAAGGCTACACCCCACCACTCCCCCACCACCCACACACCCATCTCCATGACTATCACCTCCACAGACGAAGCTGGGGAGGTCATGTATGCACCTATGTTTGTCTGTCTGTCTCTCCACACGTTGCCTCCAAAAGTCCCGGATTCTCTCATTGGCACTGGCACTGGTGGGGGTATGCATTCTGTGAGTGCCTTGTAGCTGGGGACACTGATGTTGAAGATACTGCCTGATAAAGATTTTGGCAAATGTAAACAAAGGCTTGGACGCCACACCACAGGCTCATACATACATCCTCACTTCCTTTCTTCCTCGTCTCTCCCTCTTGCCTTCCTCCCCTCTCCCTCTTGCCTTCCTCTCCTCTCCCTCTTGCCTTCCTCTCCTCTCCCTCTTGCCTTCCTCTCCTCTCCCTCTTGCCTTCCTTCTCTCTCCCTCTTGCCTTCCTCCCCTCTCCCTCTTGCCTTCCTCTCCTCTCCCTCTTGCCTTTCCTCCTTTCTCTCTACCCTCTCCCTTCCTCTCCTTTACCTTCTCTCCATTCCCACTCTCCTCTCCTTTCCTCATCTTCCCTTCTCTCCTTTCTCTTTCCATTCTCTCTTCTTCCCCTCTCTCCCTACCTACCTTCTCTCTTTTCTCTCTCTCTCCTCTCCCTTCCATCTTCTCCCCTTCCTTTCCCTCTCTCCCATTCCTTTCTCCCCTTCCCCTCTCTTCCTTCTCTTCCTTCCCTCTCTCCCTTCCCTTCCTCTCCCCTCCCTCCTTACTATCACTCCTTTCCCTCTCTCCTCTCTCTTCGCTCTTTCTCTCCTTCCCTCTCCCCCTCCTCCCTCCCTCCCTCTCTCTCTCCTCCCTCCCTCCCTCCCTCCCTCTCATTAACTTTCACAATAAAGATCCAGTACTAAATTAAGAGAAATAATTTGTCAGTAAAACTCTCTCTCTCTCTCTCTCTCTCTCTCTCTCTCTCTCTCTCTCTCTCTCTCTCTCTCTCTTCTGTTTCTCTGTTTCCTTTTGACTTTATTGGAAGAGAAGGAGAGAGAGAGAGAGAGAGAGAGAGAGAGAGACAGAGAGAGAGAGAGAGAGACAGAGAGAGAGAGAGAGAGAGAGGGAGAGAGAGAGGGAGGGAGGGAGAGAGAGGGAGGGAGAGAGAGAGAGAGAGAGAGAGAGAGAGAGAGGGAGGGAGGGAGAGAGAGAGAGAGAGAGGGAGAGAGAGAGAGAGAGAGAGAGAGAGAGAGAGAGAGAGCGCCACACATCATTTACCATCAACAAGACAGCTTTGTACAGGGACACTCAAGAGCTCATTACTCTCTCTCTCTCTCTCTCTCTCTCTCTCTCTCTCTCTCTCTCTCTCTCATCTACATTTTCCACACGTCCTCCCTCTCTCTGTCTACTGTCCGTCTGTCTGTCTCTGTCTCTGTCTGTCTCTCTCTGTCTGTCTATCTATCTATCTGTCTATTTATCTGTCTGTCTGTCTGTCTGTCTCTCTCTCTCTCTCTCTCTCTCTCTCTCTCTCTCTCTCTCTCTCTCTCTCTCTCTCTCTCTCTGCCTGTGTGTGTGTGTGTGTGTGTGTGTGTGTGTGTGTGTGTGTGTGTGTGTGTGTGTGTGTGTGTGTGTGTATGTGTGTGTCTGTCTGTCTGTCTCTCTCTCTCTCTCTCTCTCTCTCTCTCTGTCTGTCTGTCTCTCTCTCTCTCTCTCTCTCTCTCTCTCTCTCTCTCTCTCTCTCTCCCGATGCTTGTGTGAAAATGCGTCATTATAATCCCTATGGGTGACTGCACTTCTCCCTCTCTCTCACTCGCTCTCCCTCTCTCTCTTTCTCTCTCTCGCTCTCTTTCATCTGCCTTTTCCAGCCTCTCTTCCCTTCCCCCTCCCCCCCCGGGGTACTGTTTTCCCCTTTCTCTCTCTCTCTCTCTCTCTCTCTCTCTCTCTCTCTCTGCATATCTATCTATCCATTTATCTATCAATGTGTAATAATTCTCTCTCTCTCTCTCTCTCTCTCTCTCTCTCTCTCTCTGCATATCTATCTATCCATTTATCTATCAATGTGTAATAATTCTCTCTCTCTCTCTCTCTCTCTCTCTGCATATCTATCTATCCATTTATCTATCAATGTGTAATAATTCTCTCTCTCTCTCTCTCTCTCTCTCTCTCTCTCTCTCTCTCCTCTCTCCCTCTCAGCACCTCCTGACAGCCCCCTCGTACTGAAGGGGTTGCTGTTGCTGTCTCCTATATCCACCAGACAGCGTGCCATATCCCTAACGCCTATCCCTTAGCGATTTATTTTGCTTGTTATACTTCCCTTGTCGTCTCGTATCTTGTTTATATCTTCTGCCTCTGCCTTATCCTGCCTTATCCTGCCTTCCCTTCGTTCATTCGTTTGTTCCTGCCCCCCCCTGCCTCCCCCTGCCGCACCCTACCACCCTCCGCCTCACCCTTTCTCTTCTTTTCCTACCACTCCTCTCCCTGCCTCTCCCTACCTCAGCCTTTCACTTCCTGCCTCCCCCTGCCTTGCCCCGCCCCCCCCTTCCCCTTTTCTTCACCTCAACATTCCTCCTCCTACCGCACCCTGCATTTCCCTTCCTCACCCTACCTCTCCCTTCCTCCTCTTGCCGCCCCCTGCTCCCCTCTGCCTCTCCCTGCTTACCCTGCCTTACCCTGCCTCTCCCTTCCACCTCCTGCCTCTCCCTGCGTCGCCCTGCCTCTCCCTGCCTCACCCTGCCTCTCCCTTGGGCTAATCATCATAATCAAGGGGCCATCAGCAGTAATTAGACGCTCCCTTGTCAATCATGCCCCACCCGCCCAATCACGCCCAATCTCCAACCAATCACGCCCAGTTCCAACCAATCACGCCCAATCTCCAACCAATCACGCCCAATCTCCAACCAATCACGCCCAATCTCCAACCAATCACGCCCATTCCCGCCCAATCACGCCCAATCCCGCCCAGTTGCTGCCAAAACCGCCCAATCACACCCTCAAAACGCCCAAACACTCTCTCTCTCTCTCTCTCTCTCTCTCTCTCTGTATATATATGTATGCATGTGTGTGTATGTGTGAATGTATATGTATGTATTTATGTTTCTGTATCCATGTGTAAGTGTGTGTGTGGGTATGTGTGTGTGTGTGTGTGTGTGTGTGTGTATGTATGGATTTGTATGTGCATGTGTGTATTGGTATGTGTGCTTATGTGTGTGTGTGTGTGTATGGGTATGTGTGTGTGTGTGTGTGTGTGTGTGTGTGTGTGTGTGTGTGTGTGTGTGTGTACCTATAAATACCTGTCTCTCTCTCTCTCTCTCTGTCGCTTGTATCTATCGTGCATCTATCGACCTATAATCTGCTTATGTGTCAAGGAGAGGGAGAGGGAGGGCTCAAAGGAGGGAGGGGAGGGGAGGGGAGGGGAGTGGAGAGAGAGAGAGAGAGAGAGAGAGAGAGGGAGGGAGAGAGAGAGAGAGAGAGAGTGAGAGGGAGAGAGAGAAGGGAAGATGGTGGAGGGAAAGATGTAAAGGAGGAAATAGGAAAGCTGGGAGAGAAAGGAAGTGGAAGGAGAGAGAGAGAGAGAGAGAGAGAGAGAGAGAGAGGGAGACTAACAAAGGGCATACACAAAGGGAGCCTCAGTTTACCTATATGAGAGGGATATATAGGCGAAGACAGCTGTATACCCCCCCTACCCTCTCTCTCTCTCTCTCTCTCTCTCTCTCTCTCTCTCTCTCTACCTGGCTTCTTTTTCACCATCTCTTCCTTGCTCCCTTCCTACTCCTTCCTCCTTCCCTCAGTCCTTCTCTCCCTTCCTTTCTCCCTCCCTTTCTC
>NC_136995.1:11838776-11843776 GCF_032717465.1 Coenobita brevimanus
GTGTGTGTGTGTGTGTGTGTGTGTGTGTGTGTGTGTGTGTGTGTGTGTGTGTGTGTGTGTGTGTGTGTGTGTGTCACCCTGTATAGTATAACAGACTGGAAGCACTATCTTTGATCCTAACTACACTTCATGGAATCTAGTTCTATTTACAAGGGGAGGGGGGAGGGGGGAGGGGGAGGGGGAGGGGAAGGAGGAAGGGGGAGGGGGGAGGGTGAAAAGAGAAGGGAAGCCGTAGAAGAGGGGAGGGGAGGGGAGGAGGAAAAGAGAATGGGAGAAAAAGGGGGGAGGGAGAGGAAAGGGAGGTAACTAGGAAAGGGAGCAAAGGGAGAAGAGACTGGGGTGAAGAAAGGAGGGAGGGGAGGAAAGGATGGGGAGAGAGGGGAGGAAGAGGAAGAAGGGGTGAGAGGTGAAGGGGGAGAATGGAGGGATGATGATGAGGGGAGGAAAGTGGGGAGGAGGGAGGGGAGGGAGGTAGAGGGAGGGTGAAGGGGAAGGAGAGGGAAGAGGAGGAGAGAAGAGGACTAGGGAGAGAGGGAGGGGAGAGAGAGAGAGAGAGAGAGAGAGAGAGCGGTGATTGGAAAGAAGGGAAGGAAGAGAAGGGAAAGGGAAGGATGTGTAAGAGGCAAGAGGGAGAGGAAGGGAAGGGAAGGGAAGGGAAGGGAAGGGAAGGGAAGGGAAGGGAAGGGTAGGGAAGGGAAGGGAAGGGAAGGGATGCATATTCGTTGTAATCAAAACTGACCTAATATGACCTCTCCAGCCAAGGCCATAAAGGTCAAACTCCGTCCTAGGTCACCTGAGATGGGAAGATGTTGGTAGTTGTGGTAGTTGTGGTGGGTAGGAAGAATGGTGGTAGTTGTGGTGGGTGCGGTGAAGAAACTGTGCGATATATAGAGTAACTTTGGTGGTAATTGTGGTAGGAATGGTGGTAGGAATAGTGGTAGGTGTGGAGGGAATGGTGGTAGTCAAAGAAGGGTGCATATGACTGGTAGAAATATTGGTGGTTGTGGTAGGAATGGTGGTAGTTATAGTAGGAATGGTGGTAGTTGTGGTAGGTCCGCTTACTGGTGTGGTAGGAGTAATGGTGGTAGTTGTGGTGATGGTGGTAGTAAGGGGGGTGGGGGGAGTAAGAAAATCAGCCTTATTACTCTAGTATTGTCTCATGTGAAATGGGATTGTGGTTGATGGTGGTAGGTAGGATGGTGGTTGTAGGAATGGTGGTAGGTAGGATGGTGGTTGTAGGAATGGTGGTAGGTAGGATGGTGGTTGTAGGAATGGTGGTAGGTAGGATGGTGGTTGTGGGAATGGTGGTTGTAGGAATGGTGGTAGGTAGGATGGTGGTTGTAGGAATGGTGGTAGGTAGGATGGTGGTTGTAGGAATGGTGGTAGGTAGGATGGTGGTAGGTAGGAATGGTGGTAGACAGATGACAACAAGATAACACACATAAACTCCTCTATAATCAATCATCAACATTTTTTTATAACACTGTTCAGAAAATCATACTAGAAAGAAGTTAGTATGAACAGTATGAGCAGGGAATCAACGCCACATAAATATCACACTATCCCACGACCTCCTTTCACACACCCTTCCATACTCACTCTCTCATACTAACTCCCACACTCTAACTTTATCACCTGAGTTATAATTAGAGTGACAGGTGATGGAGTTAGGGTGAGGGAGTGTGCGCAGGTGTAGAGGAGAAAGGGTGAGGGAGTGTGAGCAGGTGTAGAGGAGAAAGGGTGGGGGAGTGTGGGCAGGTGTAGAGGAGAAAGGGTGGAGGAATGTGAGCAGGTGTGGGAAATTAGAGAGTGTATATGGACAGGTGTGGAAAGGTGTGGATCGTGAGAATGTGTATTTATATCTAGGTGTATTGTATGTGGGGGGGGGAAGTGTGGATTCTAGACGGCCCACACCCACACCCACACCCCCACCCACACCCCCACGCCCACCCCTACGGCAGGTCCACAGCTCAGGTAGGGGAAAAGGAAGTTGTTCTGCGTATAATCACTGGAATCGACATCCCCAACGTTCATCTCTGGCGCCATATCAATCACGCCACCATCCACTCTTCCGATGTCAATTTCCTCGTTCGGGATGACCTCGATGTTGTTGTTGTTGTTGTTGTTGTTGTTGATGTTGTTTATCTCCTTCTGAAATTCGGCAGGTGAGTCAGGAATGCGGTTATCCAGGTGTCCTTCGTCCACATCCTTGCTGCTCACTCTCGGCTTCTGCGGCTGGATGTCTGTGTGGATGAGAGTGTGGATGAGTGGATGCATGGGTGGGTGGGTGGGTCAGTGGATGGGTGGGTGGATAATTGGGTGGGTGGGTGAGTGGCTGGGTGGATGTGTGGATGGATGAGTGGATGGATGGGTGGGTGAGTGGATGATGGGTGGGTGGGTGGATGGATGGGTGGGTGATTGGATGGATGGGTGGATAATTAGGTGGGTGGGTGAGTGGGTGGATGCATGGATGGATAGGTAGATGATTGTGTGGGTGGGTGGGTGAGTGAGTGATTGGATGTATGGATGGATGGATGGGTAGATGGATGGATGGATGAATGGATGGATGGGTGGATGGATGGATGGATGGATGTGTGGATGATTGGGTGGGTGGATGGATGGGTGGATGGATGGATGGATGGATGGGATTTGTAGGGGTGGATGTGTGTGTGGATGAGAATAGATAGACGAATGGATGGATAGATAAAGATGACAGTTTAGATGGATACTCTGATGGATAGATAGACTGGATAGATAGATATTCTCTCCACCTCTCCCTTCACCCCTCCACCTCCTCCCCACTCCCCTCATCTCCCCAACTCCCTCTCCAACTCCCCCCACTCCCTTCTCACCCCTCTCACTACCCCCATTCCCTCTCCTCTTCCTTCCTCACTTCCTCCACTCTCTCTCCACCTCCCTCACTTCCTCCCCACTTCTCTCCCTCCCCTCTCACTCCCTCCTCCCACTCCCTCCCCTCTCACTTCCTCCCCATTCACTCCCCACTCATTCCTTCCCCCATATGACCCCATTCACTCACTTCCCCACTCCCTCCCCACTCACTCCTTCCCCCCACTACCTCCCTACTCACTCACTCCCCCATACCGCCCTACTCACTCACTCCCCTATACTTCCCCATATCCCCACTACCTCCCCACTCACTCCCCATTCTCCCCACTCCCTCCCCACTCTCCCCACTCCCCCCACTCACCGTAGACCTGCACAGACGAGGCACTGGCGCCGAGTGAGTTGCTGGCCACACATCGGTAAGTCGTCGCATCTTCCTTCGTAAAATTCTTGATGGTGAGGCCCATGTGTGTGACGTAAAACCCCTCGTGACGCTCCGTGACGTTGTGCTTGCTGCTGCTGATGATCATTTGGTCGCCTGTAGGGGTGGGGAAGGCGTGGGGAGGATGGCGAGGTGGGGGAGATAAAGTGTGAGGATGGGGTGATGGGTGTATGGAAGGATGGGGAGGTGGGGTGAGAGAGTGGGGTGAAGAGTGTATGGAAGGATGGGAAGGTGGAGTGAGAGAGTGGGGTGATGGGTGTATGGAAGGATGGGAAGGTGGAGTGAGAGAGTGGGGTGATGGGTGTATGGAATTATGGGGAGGTGGAGTGAGAGAGTGGGGTGAGGGGTGTATGGAAGGATTGGGAGTTTGGTGTGGGGGGATGGGGTGAAGGGTGTAGGGGAGGGTGGGAGAGATGGGGTGAGAATGGGGTGAAGGATGTATGGAAGGGTGGGGAGGTGGAGAGAGAGTGGGGTAATGGGTTTGTGGAAGGATAGGAGGTGGGGTGAGAGGATGGGGTGGAGAGTGTAGGAAGGATGGAGGGTGAGAGAAATTGAAGAGGAGGAGAAAGGGATGGGGAGAGGGAGGGGGTTGAGGAAGAGAGGAAGGGAGGGAGGAGGGAGGGAAGGGAGGGAGGGAAGGGAGGGAAGGCAGGTATGGAAGGGAGGGAGGGAAGGGAGGGAAGGCAGGTATGGAAGGGAGGGAGGAGGGATGGAAGGGAGGGAGGGAAGGGAGGGAAGGAAGGGAGGGAAGGCAGGTATGGAAGGGAGGGATGAAAGGGAGGGATGGAAGGGAGGGATGGAAGGAAGGGATGGAAGGGAGGGATGGAAGGGAGGGATGGAAGGGAGGGATGGAAGGGAGGGAAGGAAGGGAGGGAGGGAAGGAAGGGAGGGAGGAAGGATGGAAGGGAGGGATGGAAGGGAGGGAAGGAAGGGAGGGAGGGATGGAAGGGAGGGAGGAAGGATGGAAGGGAGGGATGGAAGGGAGGGAAGGAAGGGAGGGAGGGAAGGAAGGGAGGAAGGGAGGGATGGAAGGGAGGGATGGAAGGGAGGGATGGAAGGGAAGGATGGAAGGGAGGGATGGAAGGGAGGGATGGGAAAGAAAGCAAAAAACAAGGATATGAAGTGTGTGTGTGTGTGTGTGTGTGTGTGTGTGTGTGTGTGTGTGTGTGTGTGTGTGTGTGTGTTTTGAGAGGGAGAATGAGGGGTGGGAAGAGGGAGTAGAATAAGTGAGGGAGAAAAAAAAAGAATGCATTACTAATAATATTCGTAACTCAGATCATTCTCTCTCTCTCTCTCTCTCTCTCTCTCTCTCTCTCTCTCTCTCTCTCTCTCTCTCTCTCTCTCATCATCACCCTCAACATCATCGCCACTCACTCCATCAACATTACCAACTCAGTCGCTCCTTCTCTCTCCCTCTCTCTCTCTCTCTCTCTCTCTCTCTCTCTCTCTCTCTCTCTCTCTCTCACCTGGCTCCTTTCTCCAGGTGGTGACAGCTCTCGGGGATGACTCTACCCGACAGCGAAGAGTGACAGCTTTACCGATAGGCGATCCGATCATGTGAACAGGGACTTCCAGCAGAGGAGAAACTGCGAGAGAGAGAGAGAGAGAGAGAGAGAGAGAGAGAGAAGGTAGGTAGGTAGGTAGGAAATGTGGTTGGTAGGTAGGTCGGTAGGTAGGTAGGGAGGATGGAAAGGGGGTAGGAAGTGAAGAATGA
>NC_136995.1:11848776-11851276 GCF_032717465.1 Coenobita brevimanus
AATGGATGGATGGATGGATAAATAAACCCACCCGAATCACACCTACCGCAGCCACCCAACTCGACGTAATTATTACTAACAAACCCGACTTGGTACTGACCTCCGACGTAATCCCTCATCCTGTTGCAGACCACGATCTTATAACTATCTGTCTATCTATCTATTGCCAGACGCCTCAATCCCGTTTGGGGTGGCCACAAACAAATCGCCTCCAAGTCGCCCTGTCCCCGGCCATTTCACTGCCCTGCTCCCAACTCACACCCCCCTCTCTCATATACCTCTCCACCCCATCCCTCCATCTATAGTTAATATTAGCAAGACAAAAGGACCCCCTACCCTACACACTTTTCGAGACTTACGCCAGTATGATAAGCACACCTTCTGCTCGCAAATTCTCAATGATACCGATAACCTAAATAACATATCAAACACAGATAACGTAAACGAACAAGTAAATACATTAACATCAATCATTACCAGAAATTTTGAGTTTTGTGCTCCTATGGTTACCAAGATACGCCGCCCCCCCCGCCCCTTGGATGACCGACGAAATACGTGAAGCCGTGAAAAACAGAAATGAAGCCCGGAAAATCCTAAAAACGGATGGACTAAATCCGACATTACAGAGTCAATATAAAGATTTAAAGGAACGGGTTAAAAGACTGGTATATATAACAAAGAAAGAGTATTATCACAGTCAACTTATAAACTCCAAAAATACTTCCTCAACCTGGAAAATAGTAGAAGACATCATTCCTCCCCCCAAACTCAAATCCAGTACATGCATAGCAGAAAACGAACAAAACAGAGCCAACGATTTTAATGCCTACTTTGCTAACGTGGGAAGAAATACCTATGACAACACCCAGCGCTGCCTACAAGACAGCCAAAGCACGGCCGAAAGCGAATATGAAGTAAATATAAATAGCGCAGCCTGGCACTTCCGGCCCCATCCCATTGCCACAGATACAGTGATGCTAACTATTGAACATCCTAAAGAATCTAAATCGTTCGGCTCTGACAACATTTCCCTTCGCTTCATTAAAGATTCCCTGTTCGTTATTGCTTTCTACCTAACATTCATCATAAACACCTCTATCACTATACCTGTGTCGTCCCTAAACTATGGAAACACGCAATAGTTACCCCTCTCTATAAAAAGGACATAAAAGCAACACCAGCAACTACCTTCCTATCTCTCTTCTCCCCATTTTCTCTTAAATCCTCGAAAAAATCGTGTCAACACAGCTCACAACATCCCTAGAATCTAATAAACGTCTCTCTAACAACGAGCTCGGCTTTCGACCTAAATTATCCACTGAAACAGCCCTCACGGTCATCACTAACAAAATCTGTAACAAAATGGATAAAAAAGGCATATCATTATTAACCCTATGCGACCTACCCAAGGCCTTCGATAGCGTCAGCCACTCCATTCTATTAAAAAAAAAAAAAAAAAAAAAACTCACTAGAACAAGAGTAGATACTTTTTGGTTCGACAGGTATCTGAGTGAAAGAACACAGTCAGTCCGCTTAAATAGTACCGTCTCCTCAAAATTACTCATAAACTATGGTGTCCCGCAAGGCTCAATATTAGGCCCAATATTATTCACTATTTTTGTAAACGACGTGTCAGAATACATCACTGACTGTTCACTAGTACAATATGCCGATGATACTCACTTTCTCCACAGTAACACGGTAAACGAGATCAACATTCTCATAAACAAAACAGAGGAAACCCTACACAAAGCTAGCCTGTACTTCCTCAGAAACGGCCTGATGATGAACGCAAACAAAACACAATGCATCTTTATAGGGACTCGACAATTACTATCGAAATTACCAAGAAACATCAAAATACACCCCCATGACAACACAATCGAACCAACCACAAATGTAAATAATCATGGTGTATATATAGACAGGTATATGGTATTCGACAAACATATTAATGAAATGTACAAAAATGTAATGGGAACTCTAATGTATGTTAATAGAATTAAGGATTACCTTGACAAAGGAACTCGCAAAATCATTGTACAATCACTAGTGCTAAGCATTCTAAATTACTGTAATATTATATGGGGAACAACAAACACTACTCTTGTAACAAATGCTCAAAAACTCCAGAATTTTGCAGCTAAAATTGTAGATGGAAGAGCAAGAAAATACGACCATGTAACCCCTATCATAAAAGATCTAGAATGGTTAACCATAAAAGGTAAAATAATTCATGACACAGGGGTTGCCATCTTCAAATACCTAAATAATCTATACCCTGACTGCCTCCTAAATCTTTCCACTGTAACTGATGTCACCTGCAGTACCACCAGGCAACGCAATAATCTCTACGTTCCCAAGGTTAACACAGATGTTGGTGCAAGATCCCTATTAGTACAGGGACCTAAACTGTGGAGTGAACTTCCCCCGTATGTCAAGGAGACCAGTAACTTACAAACCTTTAAGCTAAGACTAAAAAATGTACTCCTTGAAAAAT
>NC_136995.1:11856276-11858776 GCF_032717465.1 Coenobita brevimanus
CACAGAGCTAGCTCCAGCCCCACCTCCAGCACACAACATGTCTCCTAAATAACAAAACTCTTCCACACACTCAAGAGATTCACCAGCAAGTTCAATTCTTTCACGTCTGACAATCTCCACCTGCTCACCCCGGCACGCCGTACACATAAAATCAGCATTATCTCGCAGTCTACCTCTGATACCACTACATCTCTTATGCACCCATTTATCACACACACCGCACAAGATGGAATTACTTCCCACGCCCTTGTGGCAAACTGCACATGGCCACTCTCCCTCGTCTTTGACAGTACCGCCACCAACCCTAGATATCATCACTTTTGTTTTATCTGCATTTACCCTTAAACCCTTTTGCCCCATACCATCTCTCCACTTCCTAAACCTTTCCTCCGCCTCCCTTTCATTCTCTGCAATCAACACCAAATCATCAGCATACAACAACTCCCACGGGAGTCCGTTTCTAAAGTCACGTGAAAGGGCTTCAAGTACCATGATAAACAACATGGGACTCAAGACTGACCCCTGATGCACACCAACATTCACGGAGAACTCATCACTCAAATCTCCATTCACTCTCACCTGGGTGTGAGCACCCACATACATGGCCATAACCACCCTAACCAGCCACTCCTCCAAGCCAAGCTTTCTCATTGCCCACTTCACCACCTCTCTAGGGACTCTGTCAAAGGCCTTTTTCAAATCAACAAAAACAAAATAAAGATCCCTTCTCCTACCAATATATTTTTCCTGAAGCTGTCGAACAATGAATATGGCATCAGTGGTCCCCCTACCTGGCATAAACCCAAACTGCATCTCATCAATATTCACTCTTTCTCTAATCATACCTTCTAAAACTCTCTCCATTACCTTCATTATCTGATCTAAAAGCTTTATACCTCTATAATTCCCTCTTTCCAGGGCATCACCCTTCCCTTTATACACATTTACAATTACACTCTTCAGCCAATCATCTGGGACAACACACTTATAAATAATCCTATTTATCAGGTCAGTGACTAAACTCACCCCTATATCGCCTGAGGCCTTCAACATTTCGGCAGTCAACCCAGACACACCTGCTGCCTTCCCCACCCTCATCCTGCCTATTGCCTCACTCACAGTAGCAGTATCAATCAAAGGCCAAGGGCCAGACACTGGATCTGCTGGCTCCAAACCTTCCCTGTCCCAGTCAAACTCCTCATTCAACAACCGGTTATAATGCTCTCTCCATGCATCTTTAATATCCTCACTGTTCACCACTACCCTTCCTTCATCATTCTTCACACACTGCTCACCTATGATATCCCGATTATCCCTCTTCACCTGACCTGCCACCCTAAATATATTTTTCCTTTCCCCATGATTTAGGTTATCAAGTAATTGTCTCTGTGACTCAGACTTTGCCCTGTATACCTCTCTCCTAGCCCTACGCTTGGCAGCCAAATAGTCCTCTTTGCTACCACCCTTCTTCCATTCCCGGAAAAGCCTTCTTTTCTCCTTAATTGCAGCTTCTACACCCTCATCCCACCACCAAGTTAAATAACAATAATAATAATAATAATAATGATAATAATAATAATAATAATAATAATAATAATAATAGCATCATAGTGTAAATACGATGGAGACTAAAAGGAAGAGTGTGAGGCCGTAGTATTGATGGTGAGGGAGGGTGCGAATGAGGGAGGGGAGGGGAGGGAGGGTGAAGGAAAGCGAGAAAGGGTGAGGCAGGGAGTGGGGAAGGGTGAGGGTGAAGAAGAATGAAGGAGGGTGAGAGGGAGGGAGAGTGAAGGAATATGAGGGTGAAGGAGGGTGATTGTGGGTGAAGAAGAATGAGGATGAGAGTGAGTGAAACAGGGTGAAGGAATGTAAGGGTGGGGGGAGAAGGGTGCAAGGTGAGGCTAGGGTGAGGCAGGGAGGGTGTGGGAGGGTTAGGCAGAGGGATGGTGAGGCAGAGGGGAGTGGCAGGGGTGGTAGGGTGCAAGCCATAAAGCCGTTAAGTGCCTCATTTACCTAACCTCACACACCACTACCTGTAATTACCGTACTTACCTGCCTCACCACTTACCACACCTGCCTTACCTCTTACCTGTCTCACCTGCCTTATTTGTCACCTGCCTTACCTCATACCTGCCCACCTGCCTCACCCCTGTCACCTGTCTTACCTCATACCTACCTACCTGCCTCACACCCGTCACCTGCCTTGCCTCGTACCTGCCTCACCCCTGTCACCTGTCTTACCTCATACCTACCTACCTGCCTCACACCCGTCACCTGCCTTGCCTCGTACCTGCCTCACCTCTGTCACCTGTCTTACCTCATACCTACCTACCTGCTTTGCACCTGTCACCTGCCTTAACTCTTTCCTGCTCACCTGCCTCGTCTGCCTTACTCTTGCCATCTACCTCACCTGCCTCACCAAGTTCTCCTGCCTCACTTTGCTTACTCTTGCCATCCACCTTGGTCCTCCCCACACTCTTCCTTCCACACCATCTTCCTC
>NC_136995.1:11876276-11878776 GCF_032717465.1 Coenobita brevimanus
CTCAATCCCGTTTGGGGTGGACACAAACAAATCGCCTCCAAGTCTCCCTGTCCCCCGCCATTTCACTGCCCTGCTCCCAACTCACACCCCCCTCTCTCATATACCTCTCCACCCCATCCCTCCATCTCATCCTCGGCCTCCCCCTCCCTCTTTCCCCCTCCACCTCACTCACATACACTCTCTTCGTCAGTCTTTCGCCCTCCATCCTCTCCACATGGCCAAACCACCTCAGTGTGTTCCTCATAACGCTTCCTATCACATCCACATCCACACCACAACGCTCCTTTATATCCTCATTCGTCAGCCTGTCTCTCCACGTGACTCCACAGGCTCCTCTCATTATTATTATTATTATTATTATTATTATTATTATTATTATTGTTGTTGTTGTTGTTGTTGTTATTGTTATTATATTATTATTATTATTATTATTATTATTATTATTATTATTCATCCATCCCTCCAGCATCCAATCGTACGTTGCCTCATGAGGAGCGTAGGAGCCCGGGGCTAGGCAAGTTGGTCCCGACATTTAAGATAAGAGTGACCAGCCTCACTCATCCCTGAGTAACATTACATGAGGAATAAACCCGAACCATCCCTTGGATACAAACCTTCACCGGTTCAATCCGATTGCAGCGCTGTAATAACCCACTAAACAACCAGGCGCCATAATTTGGTTATATGGTTACCACCCAGCGTAGTAAATGGTTTCCTGGCGTAAGGGTAACCATTTGGTTTGTCACTCAGTGTAGAGTCACCCACAGGCAGAAGGAAGAGGAAAGAATGAAGGAAAGAAAGACAGAAGAGGGAGTGTAAAGTCACCCGTAGGCAGAAGGAAGAGGAAAGAATGAAGGAAAGAAAGACAGAAGAGGGAGTGTAAAGTCACCCGTAGGCAGAAGGAAGAGGGAAGAATGAAGGAAAGAAAGACAGAAGAGGATGGAAGGAAGGAAGGATGGAGGAGAGGAAAGGGCGGACACACGAAGACATGAAATCCACGCCATATATATTGAATTGACAGACCTATATCATGCAGGCAATTCTATCTATCTGTCTATCTATCTATCAGTGTATATCTAACTATTTATCTATCTATCAGTCTATGTCTATCTATTTATCTATCGATCGATCGATTTGCCTATCTGTCTATCTACCTACCTACTTACCTACCTATATACCTACCTACCTACCTATCTGCCTATCTTCCTACCTACCTACCTACCTATCTATCTGCCTACCTTCCTACCTATCTATTTATCTATCTACGCAACACTAATGACAAAGAATTGTATATGTATTCTATCTATCTATCTATCACCACACTCCTTAATTCCGTAAGGGGTGGCCAAAAACAAATCGCCTCCATGTCGCCCTGTCCTCCATCTCACACACCCCTCTCTCACAGACCTCTCCAATCCCCCTCCAGCTCATCCTCGGCCTCCCCATCTCTCTCCCCCCTCCACCTCACTCACATACACTCCTCGTTAGTCTCTCGCTCTCTATCCTCTCCACATGGCCAAACCACCTCAGTGTGTTTCTCCTAACGCTTCCACTCACATCCACATCCACACCACAACGCTCCTTCACTTCCACATCCACACCACAACACTCCTTCACTTCCACATCCACACCACAACGCTCCTTCACTTCCACAGCCACACCACAACACTCCTTCACTTCCACAGCCACACCACAACGCTCCTTCACATCCACATCCACACCACAACGCTCCTTCACTTCCACATCCACACCACAACGCTCCTTCACTTCCACATCCACACCACAACACTCCTTCACTTCCACAACCACACCACAACACTCCTTCACTTCCACATCCACACCACAACGTTCCTTCACTTCCACATCCACACCACAACGCTCCTTCACTTCCACATCCACACCACAACGCTCCTTCACTTCCACATCCACACCACAACGCTCCTTCACTTCCACATCCACACCACAACGCTCCTTCACTTCCACATCCACACCACAACGCTCCTTCACTTCCACATCCACACCACAACGCTCCTTCACTTCCACATCCACACCACAACGCTCCTTCACATCCACATCCACACCACAACGCTCCTTCACTTCCACATTGGTCAGTCAGTCTAAATTTTCATGTCAGGAAATGGCAAAATACACACACACACACACACACACACACACACACACACACACACACACACATATTATCTAATACTTCCTGACATCCTCATTTTTCAGGAACCAATCAATTTATCCATCTATCCATCCATCCATCCATCCATCCATCCACCCATCTATTTTCTAATGCAAGGAAGAAGGAACCAAAGGCCAGGAGCCCGCAAAGCGTTCCTTCCAAGAAAAAACAATACAATAGAGAGCCAAATTCAAGATACGTTCATTTCGAGATGCCTGGACACACTGCGTTTGAAAGACTGAAGATCATAGGAAGCAGGAAATACAGAGGGAGACAGTTCCAGAGTTGACCTGTTGCATAAATGAAGGACTG
>NC_136995.1:11888776-11893776 GCF_032717465.1 Coenobita brevimanus
ATCGGGTAGCTTATAGACAAAGTATTATAGAATGTGACTTTTCCTTTCCAGTGTTTCCTATAAAATTTCCATGTCAGTTTTTCCATGCTGCATGGTGGTTTTTCTCACTTTTTCCTGGAGGGTTTGGTGGTGGGGGGAGCCTTCTTGCTTTACTATCCTTATCCTTCAACATGTAGAGTTAGATCTTGTAGTCATAGTTTTCTCTGTAACAAGCAGCCTCGAAAGGACCATAAGGTCTGTTGCTGTTTGCTTTCCTGTGTAATCCTGTGTATATGAGGGAGGGGGGAGTGAGCTGGGGGGAGGACAGTCAAATGGTGGGTGACTTGGAGGCGTTTTGTCTCCGTCCACCCTTTACGGGATTAGGGCGTGGGACGATAGATAGATAGATAGATAGATAGATTGTCCTCACCTGATGGATATTATAAGTAGAGTTGAGAGGTATATGAAGGAGGGGGGAGTGAGCTGGGGGGAGGGCAGTCAAATGGTGGGTGACTTGGAGGCGTTTTGTCTCCGTCCACCCTTTGCGGGATTAGGGCGTGGGGTGAATATTTACTTGTAGCAGTAGATTAACACTATTTCTACGCCAGTCACGAAGAAGTGCTATGGAAATGATCTAGAACTCTTTTATTGGCTACGTAAATTAAGCTCCTCAAGGACGAAAATGTGGACCAAGTTAAGGTGCAAGGAGTATAGCCAAATCGACCCTCCTGTCTGACTACACCTGGCCATACCTGAGCTGCAAGGGGTTGGAAAGATTCGTCAGGTGAGAGGAAAAATCCCATGTGTCTTTTCACGCCTAGTTTTAGATGATTTATAAAGCTTGTTTGATATGCCACTGCCTCTGTTGTACACAAGAGATATTCGTCTTTCTTTCCTGGCGTATCATATCAGAGAGAGATTTGTAGGTAAAGATATAACAAGCCTTTCTCACCATAAAATCTTTCATGGGCCTGGAAATATACTAAGCCTTTCTCAGCTCAGGTATAATTAGCCAGAAGAAGAGGGTTGGTGTGATACTACGCAAACTTTAGCCTCAAATTATAGTACTTCCGAAATACTAGATTATTCAACGCCATGTAATGGGAGAGGAGTTGATAATTATAGAGCTTTGCAAATGCGTCTCTATACTCAGCGAGGTGAAGTCCTGAAGTCTCTATACATCGTGACAAGAAGAAAGATTAAAAAAACATGTCTTTCTTGAGTGTATGGAGGCTGTGGCTGTGCTGTATGCCTGTCCCGTTTAACATATATTTTCCTTAACAGGGTGTATTTATTTATTTGCCATAAACACTTTTCGTCTCTCTCTCTATCTATTGCCAGACGCCTTTATCCCGTACTGGGTGGCCACAAACAAATCGCCTCCACGTCGCCCCGTCCCCAGCCATTTCACTCTTTTCGTGCTTCTGTGATACTTATAATAGTGTAAAGTATCTAGATGCATTCGTAAAACTTAAATACGAATAATTGGCCACGACATACGTAGTTCATTCATAACTTAACAGCCATTTCAGATAGATAGATAGATGGATAGATAGATAGATATAATAGGTAGATATATATAGATAGATGCATAGACGGATAGAGAGACAGACAGACAGACAGACAGACAGACAGACAGACAGAGAGTGACAGACAGACAGACAGACAGAGACAGACAGACAGACAGAGACAGGGACAGACAGACAGAGAGAGAGAGAGAGAGAGAGAGAGAGAGAGTTATTGCCGTGAGTAATTAGGTTAGTGATAAACCAGCTGCTGTGGTGTATTGGCATACTGTAGCTTAGTTTATTATAGCCACAGCAAATACCACTTTATAATGTCCTACCACAGTCCCTACCACACTACCACACACTACCATACACAACTTCACTACCCCACACTACCACACACTACCACACTACCACACACAACTACACTACCCCACACAACCACACTACCACACACAACCACACTACCACACACAACCACACTACCACAGTCTTTACCACACTACCACACCACCATACACGACTTCACTACCCCACACAACCACACTACCACACGCTACCACACTACCACACACAATCACACTACCACACACAATCACACTACCACACACTACCACTACCACAGTCTTTACCACACTACCACACACAACCTACCATACACAACTACACTTCCACACACAACCACACTACCATCCACAACTTCACTACCCCACACAACCACACTACCACACACTACCACACACAATCACACTACCACGCACAACCACACTACCACAGTCTTTACCACGCTACCACACACAACCTACCATACACAACTACACTACCACACTACCACACTACCACACACACTACCACACACAACCACACTACCATACTGTCACATTCCCTCACAATCATACTACTTTATCATGACGCCACACTACCACACACTACCATACACTACCATACAGCCACTACCATGCACTACCATACAACCACACTACCACACATTACCATACAACCACCCTATCACACACTACCATACAACCACACTACCATACGCTACCATACACCCACACTACCATACACTACCATACAACCACACTACCATACACTACCATACAACCACACTACCATACACAACCATCCAACCACACTACCACACACTACCATACAAAAACCACACTACCACACACTTACATACAACCACACAACCACACTACCATACAACCACACTACCATACACTACCATACAACCACACTACCATACACAACCATACAACCACACTACCATACACAACCATACAACCACACTACCATACACAACCATACAACCACACTACCATACACCGCACTACCATACACTACCATACAAGCACACTACCATACACTACCATACAACCACACTACCATACACTACCATACAACCACACTACCATACACTACCATACAACCACACTACCATACAACCACACTACCATACAACCACACTACCATACACTACCACACAACCACACTATCACACACTACCATACAACCACACTACCATACACTACCATACAACCACACTACCACACACTACCACTCAACCACACTACCATACACTACACTACCATACAACCACACTACCACACATTACCATACACTACCATACAACCACACTACCATACACTACTATACAACCACACTACCATAAACTACCATACAACCACACTACCATACGCTACCATACACTACCGTACAACCACACTACCATACACTACCGTACAACCACACTACCATACACTACCATACAACCACACTACCACACACTACCATACAACCACACTACCATACACTACCATACAACCACACTACCACACACTACCATACAACCACACTACCACATACTACCATACAACCACACTACCACACACTACCATACAACCACACTACCATACAACCACACTACCATACAACCACACTACCACACACTACCATACAACCAAACTACCATACACTACCATACAACCACACACTACCATACAACCACACTACCATACAACCACACTACCATACGCTACCATACAACCACACTACCACACATTACCATACAACCACACTACCATACAACCACACACTACCATACAACCACACACTACCATACAACCACACACTACCATACAACCACACTACCATACAACCTCACTACCACACATTACCATACAACCACACTACCATACACTACCACACAACCACACTACCATACACTACCACACAACCACACTGGTACACTACAGCTCTCATACTATCATGCTTCCATAATACAACATCACACTACCATGATACCACACTACCATACTTTACACTACCACACTACAACACTTTACACTACCACACCACAACACAACACCAGCACAGTACCACACCACCACCACACTACCACACCAAGTCACGATATCACAAACCTCCACACCACCACATCAAACTCCACCACACCACCACACCACACCACCACAACACCACCACACCACATCCAACTCCACTACACCAAACCACCACACCACACCACCACACCACCACAACACAGCACCACACAACTAGACTGTCACACCACACCACCACACCACACCACCACACTACCACACCACCACACCACAGTATTGGCCTCGGGGGAACTCATTTAATCAATCATATTTGCATTTATATTTATTTGGTTGACGCCGCTCTCTCTCTCTCTCTCTCTCTCTCTCTCTCTCTCTCAGTTGCCCTTATTTCTCATCGTCCTTTCCTTGCTCTCTACCTCTCTATCTATCTGTCTATCTATCTATCTACCTATCTATCAGCCAATCTATCAGCCTATCATTGATCTTGCGACCGATAGATGGATAGATAGATAGGTATGTCTATCTTCCTATCCCTACAGTGTGTGTGTGTGTGTGTGTGTGTGTGTGTGTGTGTGTGTTGGTATGTATGTATGTATGTATATGTGAATGTATGTGTGTATGTGTATTTATGTATGTATGCGTGTGTATGTATGTATGTATTATGTGTGTGTGTGTGTGTGTGTGTGTGTGTGTGTGTGTGTGTGTGTGTGTGTGTGTGTGTGTGTGTGTGTGTGTGTGTGTGTGTGTGTGTGTGTGTGTGTACAGTCTCGCACAAGAATTCCTCTCCTTTCTACTCAACATTCTCTATATAAACAATGCGTAGAACTTCTGATGGCAACTGTATTTTATCTATCTATCTAACTATCTATCTGTCTCTGTCTGTCTCTCTCTCTCTCTGTCAATCTCTTCCGTCATTCATTCATTCTTTCCTTTATTCATTCACCTATTCATCCGTCTATCCCTTCATCCATCCACTAGGTAATTCATCCATCCAGCCATCCCTTCATCTATCCATCCACTCATTCGATTATTCACTTATCTTTTTATGCAATCCCTTATCCATCCATCCGTTCAGTCATCCATTTATTCTATTATGCATTTCAATCCTCTTTCTTCTCTCATCTTCATTCTCTCTCTCTCTCTCTCTCTCTCTCTCTCTCTCTCTCTC
>NC_136995.1:11898776-11911276 GCF_032717465.1 Coenobita brevimanus
ACAAAAACAAAAAAGAAAAAAAGAAAAGCATCTGGAACTACTAGACCAAGGAACAATTGTGCCGAGTTGGAGGGAAATTGGTGAGGAAACAAGGAACTGGTGTCAATTGGAGGAAGTTCTGGGATTGATTGATTGATTGATTGATTGATTGATTGATTTTTAAGAGAATGAATGGAGGAAGAAAAAACAAAGGAATTAACGAAGTCCATGTGGCTAAAGGCATCCTCCCTTCATAAAATATTTCTAACAACTGGATTTCAATAAAAGTGGATTAAATGTTTGTGGGAAGCAACTGCCAGGAAGTGAATTCCAGAGAGTAGTAGTTCTGGGGATAAAGGAATTTTGATAAGCAGAGGTTGTGCATTGCGGGGCAGACAGTGTGATAAGCAGAGGTTGTGCATTGCGGGGCAGACAGTGTGATAAGCAGAGGTTGTGCATTGCGGGGCAGACAGTGTGATAAGCAGAGGTTGTGCATTGCGGGGCAGACAGTGTGATAAGCAGAGGTTGTGCATTGCGGGGCAGACAGTGTGATAAGCAGAGGTTGTGCATTGTGGGGCAGACAGTGTGATAAGCAGAGGTTGTGCATTGCTGGGCAGACAGTGTGAGTTCATGGGCGCTCCCAGCTGCCCGAGTATTTCGGGAGAAAATGTGAAGGGGAGGCACAATTGAAGCCAGTTGGTCAGAGCACTTACGGTAAAAATATCAATAAAATAATGCTAAAGAAGCAACATCTCTACGTACTGATAATGGAGGAAGGTCCTGCGTTATGGCAGGATTATTGATTAATCTAATGGCTTTATTTTGAATTTTGTCCAACTGCCTCAATGCAACCGCTGCACATCCACTCCACAGTGGTGAACAGTATTACACATCCACTCCACAGTGGTGAACAGTATTACACCGCTGCACATCCACACCACAGTGATGAACAGTATTACACCGCTGCACATCCACTCCACAGTGGCGAACAGTATTACACCGCTGCACATCCACACCACAGTGGTGAACAGTATTACATCACTGCACATCCACTCCACAGTGGTGAACAGTATTACACCGCTGCACATCCACACCACAGTGGTGAACAGTATTACACCTCTGCACATCCACTCCACAGTGGTGAACAGTATTACACCGCTGCACATCCACTCCACAGTGGTGAACAGTATTACACCGCTGCACATCCACACCACAGTGGTGAACAGTATTACACCGCTGCACATCCACACCACAGTGGTGAACACACCGCTGCACATCCACTCCACAGTGGTGAACAGTATTACACCGCTGCACATCCACACCACAGTGGTGAACAGTATTACACCGCTGCACATCCACTCCACAGTGGTGAACACACCGCTGCACATCCACTCCACAGTGGTGAACAGTATTACACCGCTGCACATCCACTCCACAGTGGTGAACACACCGCTGTACATCCACTCCACAGTGGTGAACAGTATTACACCACTGCACATCCACACCACAGTGGTGAACAGTATTACACCGCTGCACATCCACACCACAGTGGTGAACAGTATTACACCGCTGCACATCCACTCCACAGTGGTGAACAGTATTACACCGCTGCACATCCACTCCACAGTGGTGAACAGTATTACACCGCTGCACATCCACACCACAGTGGTGAACAGTATTACACCGCTGCACATCCACTCCACAGTGGTGAACAGTATTACACCGCTGCACATCCACACCACAGTGGTGAACAGTATTCCATCTGAGAACGCACATGACTTTTGTATATTGTGGCCACCTGCTCGTCAGTGAAAAATTCACGAACTCCGTACAGAAGTCCCAATTTTTTAGAAGCACTGATTAGAAGCATTGATTGTATTGATTAATCGGTTGACTAATTGATTGGTTGGATGATTGATTGATTGACTGGTTAGTTAAATGGTTGACTGACTGAGTGGTTGACCGACTGGCTGGCTTGTTGTTGTTTGGGGATCCCGTGATTATGTATATTTAATAATCATAATGTACACAGAAACATGTCAGTGAATTGTGTGGGGACCATATTGCATTCCCCTGGGTGTGTGTGTGTGTGTGTGTGTGTGTGTGTGTGTGTGTGTGTGTGTGTGTGTGTGTGTGTGTGTGTGTGTGTGTGTGTGTGTGTGTGTGTGTGTGTGTGTGTGTGTGTGTGTGTGTGTGTGTGTGAGAGAGAGAGAGAGAGAGAGAGAGAGAGGCAGTTCTTAAGACGCTAATTCAAGGCGCCTTAAATGCCACTTAGGGTTCCTTCCAGACCTCTTTCTTCACCTCCACCTCCTCTCCTCTCTTTTCTTCTCTCTTCCTCAACTCCTCTTTTTTGCTCTCTCTTCCTCAACTCCTCTTTTTTCCTCTCTTTTCCTCAACTCCTCTGCTCTCTTTTCATCTCTTTTCCTCAACTCCTCAACTCTCTTTTCTTCTCTTTTCCTCTTCTCTCTTTCCTTCTCTTTTCCTCAACTCCTCTTCTCTCTTTTCTTCTCTTTTCCTCTTCTCTCTTTCCTTCTCTTTTCCTCAACTCCTCTTCTCTCTTTCCTTCTCTTTTCCTCAACTCCTCTTCTCTCTTTTCTTCTCTCTTCCTCAGTTCCTCTTCACTCTTCTTTTCCTCAACTCTCTTTACTTCTCTTTTCCTCTTCTCTTTTCTTCTCTCTTCCTCAACTCCCTCAGGCAAATATCAATCCTTATGTGGCAAGTCCAGCTTTTTTTTCATTTATTTTCATTAATTTCCTTCCTCTCAAAATTTTTCTATCCCACCCCCCAAAAAAAATATCATACCTCCCCCCTTCCATATCCCCCCCTTTCCTCCCATCCCAAAAACGTAGTAAAATGCCATATATATTTCTTCAACCATCCCTTCTGCTCTCCATACTGTCTATCTTTCTATCTGTAGCCCGACGCCCTAATCCCGCAAAGGGTGGCCGCAGACAAAACGCCTCCAAGTCGCTCTGTCACCCACCATTTGACTGCCCTCCCCCCAGCTCACTCCCCCCCCCTCCCTCATATACCTCTCAGCTCCATCCCTCCATACGGTAATTCCACCCTCTTTCTCCCCTACTTCCTCCCATAGTCTTATCACTGATCTTTAGTCCAGGTGTATTAGTATGGAGAGGTCAAGCTGGGTCATCCATTGCCCTAGTTCTGACCTCCTTATTGAAATTATCGCCAGAATTTATGTACCTAATTTATTATATCAGGGTGACGTGGAGGCTATTTGTTTGTGGCCACCCCTTACGGATATGAGGCGTCTGGCTATACGGGTAAACTGATGGATCTAGTTATCTACCCCATACCTTCTTCTTCAGTAACGTCATCGTCCCCTTATTGAAATTATCGCCAGAATTTATGTACCCAGCTTATTATGGCAGGGTGACATGGAGGCGATTTGTTTGTGGCCACCCCTGACAGGATTGAGGCGTCTTCTTCAGTCATTTCATCGCCTCCCTCAAAGCCAGTCCCAGTTCTCAGTACCTCCCTGATCAAGTCGAGTCACCCAGTTCAGTCTATCAGTCTTTCAGTATCTACCCCCCATGCCTCCCAGTACCTGTATCGCCTCTCCCAGTTCCAGTACCTGTATCTATCTGTGTCTGTCTATCTATCTATCGCCAGACGCCATAATCCCGTAAGGGGTGGCCATTTGACTTTGAGTTATTTGTTTTACGGGGAGGGGCACTAACCCTCCACCAACCCACTTGTTGACACGTAGGAAGCACGTATGGTTTGGTTATATGGTTACCACCCAGCGTTGTAAATGGTTTCTTGGCTTACAGGAAACCATTTGGCTGGTCACTCAATGTAAAGCCACCTGTAAAGGAAAGAAAAGCAATAAGAAGTGACAGGAAAGATGGGAGATATAGGAAGAGAGGAGGGCAGGCACAGAAAAAGAATGATAAAGGCTAAGGAAGAAGTAGGCAGCACTACATCAAGTGAGTGGATGATGGTGAGAAGTAGGAAGAGAGGAGGGCAGGCACAGAAAAAGAATGATACAGGCTAAGGAAGAAGTAGGCAACACTACATCAAGTGAGTGGATGATGGTGAGAAGTAGGAAGAGAGGAGGGCAGGCACAGAAAAAGAATGATAAAGGCTAAGGAGGAAGAAGGCAGCACTACATCAAGTGAGTGGATGATGGTTGCCACCACCTACCAGATTATACCTACACCTACTACCCTAAAAACCCAGTAGCACATCCCCTAAATTCCTTCCAAACTCTCATCAGGTAAAATACTATACTCTTTTTACTCTAACTTGGCCTAAAATTGCCATCTTTCCATCTTGAATACTGAGTTATAGCAATAGATTAACACTATATGATGCTAGTCACGAAGATGTGCTATGGGAAGCAAGTGGAGCCGTAGTACTGTCTAATTATGTCTAAGCTTCGTGAAATAAGCTACAAATAAACGAAAAAATATCTGGGCCAAGTTAATATGAAAGGAGTATAGATTTAACATTCATTATACTAAGCTAATTGACATAATATATTCCATTCTGACAACCCCATATCAAATCATCCCTCTATTTCATCTCACTTCCAGCGCATCTCAACTCTGGCGGCCACACATTCTTCCAGATCGCTTCCAGGCCTCCCCCAGTTCCAGTTCCAGTTTCCAGCACCCTCCAGCGGTTCCCAATACCTCCAGCCACACATACTTGTTTCTAAATCCCTCTAGTTCATCTCACTTCCAGCGCATCTCAACTCTAGTGGCCACACATTCTTCCAGATCGCTTCCAGGCCTCCCCCAGTTCCAGTTCCAGTTTCCAGCACCCCTCAGTGGCTTCCAATACCGCCAGCCACACATACTTGTTGTTAATTTTCCCGCCAAAGCCCCACCACTAGTAACTTCTGTTCAAAATGGCCGCCCCGGTTGCGTTCGTGTATGAAGGAATCCGGATATGCCTGATTTCACCTGCTACCTGCGACCCCCCCCTCTCTCTCTCTCTCTCTAGGTTAATCCTCTCCTCTCCCCTTTCCTTTTCAATCCTCCTTCCTTCCTCCTTTCTCTTCCTTCCTTCCTCTGTCATCATTCCTTCTCTCCTCTCTCCTTCCCTCCCTCCTTCTTATCACTGTCCTCTTCTTTCCTCCCTCCCTCTCCTCCTCCCTCCCTCCCTCTCTCCCTCAGTGGTCATCTCTCTCCCTCCACCATCAACTATTTTCTCCCTCTTTCTCTCCCTCTCTCCCTCCCTCCCTCCATCATTTGTCCACTCCATCCCTCCCTCAAATACCAACTCCCTCTCTCCCTCCCTCCCTCCCTCCCTTAATTTTCCTCTCCCCTCTCTCCCTCCATCAGTTATCATTTCCCTCCCTCGCTCTATTATTCTCTTTCTCCCTCTCTCTCTCCCTCACCATCAACCTCCCTGCCCATTCCATCTCCTCCCTTCCTCCCTTCTACCATACCCACTCTCCTCTCCATCCCTACTGGTCAATCCTCTCCCTTTTCCTCCCTTTCTCCCTCTCCCTTGGCATGACGTCCTTCTCCCTTCCATCAACAATAATCTCCCTTCTTCCCTACCTATTCGTCACGTTTCCTCCCTTTCCTCCACCTATTCCCCTCCCTCTCTTCTCTCCCCCTCCCTCTATCTTGCCTCCCCTTCTCTTTCCATTAGGAACTTCTCTCCATCAAATATCCTCTCCCTTCCTCCCTCTTCTTCTCTCTTTTCCCCTCTCCCTCCCTTCCCCTCCCATCATGCCCTCTCCTCTCTTCCTCTTTCCCTCCATCAGCTCCCTCCGTCCTCTCCCTCCTCCCCCTTTTTCCCTCCCCATCCCCTTCTCTTCCCCTCTCCCTCCCTTCCCCTTCCATCACACCCTCTCCTCCCTTTCTCCATCACTGTCCCCTCTCTTCCTCTGTCTGTCAGCTCTCTCCCTCTCTCCCTCCTCTCCCTCTTTCCCTCCCTCTCCCTCTCCTCTCCCCCAATCCCTCCCCCTCTCCCCTTCGCCTCCCCCTCTCTAAACCCCCCCAAAACTATCCACAAACAACTGAGGCGTCAAATATGAGTCGGTTATGGGAATGTGCTGCGACAAATCCATCTAATTACAATGCTCTCAGGAGAATGCCAATTGTGGTGTGACGAGAGGGGGACGATTTATATTTCAGACGATTTTGGGGCGTTGTGGGTGGGTGGGAGGGGCGGGGAGGTGGAGAGAGAGGATGGGTGGGGTTGGGTGGGAAGAGGAAGGGAGATGGAGTGAAAGGATGGGTGGGGTTGGGTGGGAAGGGAAGAGGAGGGTGGAGTGAGAGGATGGGTGGGGTAGGGTGGGAATGGATATAGGGTGTGGAGAGGATGGGTGAGGTTGGGCGGGAAGAGCAGGGTGGAGTGAGAGGATGGATGGGGTAGGGTGGGAATGGATATAGGGTGTGGAGAGGATGGAGAGTGAGAGACTGACGAGGAGAGTGTATGTGAGTGAGGTGGAGGAGGATCGATGGAGGGGGAGGCCAAGGATGAGATGGAGGGATGGAGTGGAGAGGTATATGAGAGAGAGGGGGGTGTGAGCTGGGAGCAGGGCAGTGAAATGCCGGGGGACAGGCCGACGTGGAGGCGATTTGTTTGTGGCCACCCCGTATGGGATTAAGGCGTCTGACAATAGACAGAAAAGCTAGATTAAGTTTGCTATGGATAAGTTAGATAAAATTACATTTAGTTAGGATTAGGCTAAGTTAGAAGAATTATTCGACGATTGAGGAGTGTTTGGGGAGAAGGAGGAGTGACAGGAGGGGGAGAGTGAATGAGGAAAAGAGTGAAGGAGGGGGTGAAGGAGGGAGTGTTAGAGAGAGGAAAAGAGTGAAGGAGGGAAAGAGTGAAGGAGGGGGTGAAGGAGGGAGTGTTAGAGGGAGGGAAAGAGTGAAGGAAGGAGGTGTTAGAGAGAGGGAAAGAGTGAAGGAAGGAGTGTTAGAGAGAGGGAAAGAGTGAAGGAAGGAGTGTTAGAGAGAGGGAAAGAGTGAAGGAAGGAGTGTTAGAGAGAGGGAAAGAGTGAAGGAAGGAGTGTTAGAGAGAGGGAAAGAGTGAAGGAAGGAGTGTTAGAGAGAGGGAAAGAGTGAAGGAAGGAGTGTTAGAGAGAGGGAAAGAGTGAAGGAAGGAGTGTTAGAGAGAGGGAAAGAGTGAAGGAGGGAAAGAGTGAAGGAAGGAGTGTTAGAGAGAGGGAAAGAGTGAAGGAGGGAAAGAGTGAAGGAAGGAGTGTTAGAGAGAGGGAAATGTAGTGGGGGGTGGTGTGAGAGAGAGAGAGAGAGAGAGAGAGAGAGAGAGAGTGTGTGTGTGTGTGTGTGTGTGTGTGTGTGTGTGTGTGTATACTCCACCCACTCCACACCCACCCCACATACACTCCACCCACTCCACACCCACTCAACCCACTCCACATATTCCACATACACTCCACCCACTCCACACCCACTCCACCCACTCCACCTAGAGGGAGTGAGCGGCATAATTCTAGGTCTCTGAGTATTGAATTTCCCTCAGCCCACACCTGCCCCTTCCCACACCCGTAATCCACACCTGCTCCGCCCCCTTCCTGCCTGTGGGGGGCTCCTGGGGGGGCTGGGGACATCTTTGGGGTGCTGGGGTCTTTTAGGGGTCTATTAAGGGTCTTTTGGGGGTCTTTCCAGGGACTTTTAGGGGTCTTTTAGGGGTCTTTTAGGGGTCTTTTAGGGGGTCTTTTAGGGGTCTTTTAGAGGTCTTTTTGGGGTCTTTTTGGGGTCTTTTTAAGTCTTTTGGGGGTCTTTTTGGGGTCTTTTTGGGGTCTTTTTGGGGTCTTTTGGGGTCTTTTAGGGGTCTTTTTGGGGTCTTTTGGGGTCTTTTTGGGGTCTTTTAGGGGTCTTTTGGGGTCTTGTGGGGTCTTTTTGGGGTCTTGTGGGGTCTTTTTGGGGTCTTTTGGGGTCTTTTTAGGGTCTTTTGGGGGTCTTTTGGGGTCCTTTAGGGGTCTTTTAGGGGTCTTTTTGGGGTCTTTTTGGGGTCTTTTTGGGGTCTTTTTGGGGTCTTTTTGGGGTCTTTTAGGGGTCTTTTTGGGGTCTTTTTGGGGTCTTTTGGGGGACTTTTAGGGGTCCTTTTGGGGTCCTTTTGGGGTCTTTTACGGTTTTTTAGGGGGTCTTTTTGGGGTCTTTTTGGGGTCTTTTAGGGGGTCTTTCCAGGGTCTTTCCAGGGTCTTTTAGGGGTCTTTTTGGGGTCTGATGGGGACTATGTGGGGGGCTGGGGTCTTTTGGGGTCCCTTTTGGATATGTAAATGGTCTTCTGGTCACTATAATGGACGGTCTGGTCTATATGGGGTCTTTCTTGGGTCTTGTCAAGGCTTGGGTGTGATATGGGATACTTTTGAGGTCTTTAAGAATCCATTTGGCTTGTCATTCAGTGCGGAGTCACCTGAAACTCACGCTACATGAAGTGAGTGGATGGTATACCCGCTTCTGAACTTATAAACAACATCTTTTCAGTTTTTTATTTTTTATCAAACTTGTACATTAATTTGAGGTTGTATGAAATTCGAAGAGTAATGGGAATGAGTCTCCTTGGTTACTAGTCAAATCCTCCGGTCTATGACTACGTTTGAGGTCAAGAATGCTCCCTAGCACCTTTTCCTTAGCGATTTATTTGTGAAGTTGATACGTAAATAGTGATGATGATGATGATGATGATGATGATGATACGTAATAGTAATAGTAATAATAATAATAACAATAATAATAATAATAATAATAATAAGTAATGAGTGGCATACAAGGACATAATGATGATGATGATGATGATGATGATGATAATAATAATAATAATAATAATAATAATAATAATAATAATAGTAATAGTAATAATATCTGGGACTATCTAGGACTATCTGGGACTATCTGGGACTGCCTGGGACTATCTAAGGCTATCTGGGACTACCTGGGACTACCTGGGACTACCTGGGACTACCTGGGACTACCTGGGACTATCTGGGACTATCTAAGGCTATCTGGGACTATCTGGGACTATCTGGGACTACCTGGGACTATCTGGGACTGCCTGGGACTACCTTAATGTTTTAACGATCAATAGACATGACGAGGGAGAAAGGGTGTAAGTCAATTAGGGAGAAAGGGAGGAAGGGAGGGAGGAAAGGGTGGAAGGGAAATAGGGAGGTATGTAGAGAAGGGAGGAAAAGAGGGAGGGAGGGAGGGAGGGAGGAAAGGGTGGAAGGGAAATAGGGAGGTATGTAGAGAAGGGGGGAAAAGAGGGAGGGAGGGAGGGAGGGAGGAAGGGAAGGAAGGATGGAAGGGAGATAGGGAGGTATGTAGAGAAGAGGGGAAAAGAGGGAGGGAGGGAGGGAGGGAGGTAATGTAGCCAGGAAGGGAGGGTAGTGAAAGGGAGTGGAGAGAAAGGGTGGAGGGAAGGGAGAATAGAAGGAAAAGGAAGAAGGGTGGGAAGGAGGGGGAGGAGAAGTAAAGGGAGGAAAGGAAAGAAGGAAGAATGAGAGGAGGAAGAAGAGGGAGAGGAAGATGGAGGAAAGGAAGATGGAAGGAGAGAGGAAGGAATGGAAGACGAATGAAGTGTGAAGGAAGAAGGGAGAGGAGTAACGGGGAAGAGACTGAGAGGGAGAGGGAGAGAGAGGGAGGAAAGGAGAAGGAGGGAAGGAGAGAAAGAATGATGGAGAGAAATGGAGGAAAGGTAAGAAGTGATAGGAAAGGAAACAGCAAGACACCTACTTATAATTTCGTATTTTCTTGTTTCAAAGTAAATAATGACTATGGTATAAGTTCTGTGTCTAATAATAGTAAATAATAATAATAGTAAACGTAATAATAATAATAATAATAATAATAATAATAATAATAATTTGTGGTAGGTGGGGGAGCTCACCATCCACTCACTCGATGTAGTGCTGCTCTCGGGTGTCTGCCTTTTCCTCTCCTCCATCCTTCTTTCCTTCCTTCCATCCTCTTCTGTCTTTCTTTCCTTCATTCTTCCCTCTTCCTTCTGCCTATGGGTGACTTTACACTCCCTCTTCTGTCTTTCCTTCATTCTTTCCTCTTCCTTCTGCCTACGGGTGACTTTACACTCCCTCTTCTGTCTTTCCTTCATTCTTCCCTCTTCCTTCTGCCTACGGGTGACTTTACACTCCCTCTTCTGTCTTTCTTTCCTTCATTCTTTCCTCTTCCTTCTGTCTGTGGGTAACTCTACACTGAGTGACAAGCCAAATGGTTTCCTGTACACCAGGAAACCATTTACTACGCTGGGTGGTAACCATATAACCAAATTTTGGCGCCTGGTGGTTTAGTGGGTAATTATTGTGCTCCAATCGGATTGAGCCGGTGAAGGTTTATATCCAAGGGATGGTTGGGGTTTATTGCTCATGTAATGCCACTCAGGGATGAGTGAGGCTGGTCACTCTCATCTTAAATGTCAGCACCAACTTGCCTAGCCCAGGGCTCCTACGCTCCCTATGGGGCGACGTAGGATTGGATGATGAATGAATGAATAATAATAATAATAATAATAATAATAATAATAATAATAATGATAATAATAATAGTAAGAGTAATGATGATAATGATAATAATAATGGCAATAATGATATTAATAATAATAATAATAATAATAATAATAATAATAATGTCATAAAAGACTTTGTAGTTACTTGTAGTTGAGTTATATATATATTAGACTTGTGGACGAGCGGTTATTATATTTGAGTAGCTTGTAAGTAGCTAATCTTTCCCATTTGTCATGTAGTGACAGGAGAGGTAAAGAATAGTATGGGACTATTTTTATTTGTCTTGGAAATATTAACAAGTCTCTCACACAGAGCGAAGTATAAAGTAGAGTCCCGCTAGCTATCTCTCTGTCTCGCTCTCTCTGTCTCTCTCTCAAGTTGCTAAGCCCTTCTCCCTCCTACCTGCCTGTTCTATGGCCTGTCTCCTTCTGAGCTCTCTTTCCTAAATTCTGGTGTAGCAGGGGGGGTGTCACGTGTGTTCCTTGTGAGTGGAAAGTTCTAGAAGCCTGTGTGTGAGTATGTGTGTATGTGTGTGTATGGTCACGAGGCGCTATCGTGTGCCTAATAAGCATTCCTTGAGTTAGGAGTGTGTAAGCATGTTTAGCATTGCTCGATTCTCGCAGACACAATACCTTCTCATCATCTGACTCCCTGCTTCTATCTGTCTCTCTATCTATCTATCTATTATGATTTGTAATTATAATATGGAGTCCTAACAATAATAATAATAATAATAGTAGTAATAATAATAATAAAAATAATAATAATAATAATAATAATAATAATAATAATAATAATAACGATAATAATAATAATA
The DNA here is from genome assembly GCF_032717465.1 of Coenobita brevimanus. NCBI lineage: Eukaryota > Metazoa > Arthropoda > Malacostraca > Decapoda > Coenobitidae > Coenobita > Coenobita brevimanus. The sequence goes on from NC_136995.1 coordinate 11,910,053, forward strand.
ATAATAGTAATGATGATGATGATGATGATGATACTACTACTGCTACTACTACTACTACTACTACTACTACTAATAATAATAATAATAATAATAATAATAATAATCATCATCATCATCATCATAATAATAATAATAATAATAATAATAATAATAATAATAATAATAATAATAATAATAATAATAATAATAATAATAATAATAATAATAACAATAATAATAATAACGATAACAATAACAATAATAATAATAATAATAATAATGATAATAATGACAATAATAATAAGAAGAACCACCACCACCACCACCACCATCATCATCATCATCATCATCATCACCATCATCATATCCCACACCACCACCATCACCAACAACAGCAACAAAAACAACATTCAGACCACACGCAACCCCACGCAAACGCACAAACACACGCAAAAACAAACACAAACAAACCCAAACAAACCCCAGCCTTCCTGTTTTACCGAGAGAAAAAATCCCCGGCTCTCATTGGTGGAAAGTGAGGCGCGCTGGCTCGAGAGAAAAATACTGTTACCTGATTGGTCAAATTTGGCGGGAGTTTTGCACGGAAAGTAATTGTTTGGAAAATTTGTGAAAAAAAAAGCCGCGAGGGAGGGAGGGAGGGAGGGAGGGAGGGAGGGAGGAAGAAAGGGGGGAGGGATGATGGGAGAAGGGAGGGTTGGAGAGAGGGAAGGGGAGGAACGAATGGAGGGAGATGAGGGGGAAGGAAGGGTTGGAGGGAGGGGGGAGAAGGGAAGGGGTGAAGAGAGAGGGGGGAGAAGGGAAGGGGTGAAGAGAGAGGGGGGAGAAGGGAAGGGGTGAAGAGAGAGGGGGGGGAAAGGAAAGGATGGAGGAAGAAAGGAGGGAAGGAAGGAATGGAGGAGAAGGAAGAGGGAAGGAAGGGATGGAGGGAGGGGTGGAGGGAAGAGATGGAGGGAGGGAGGGAAGGAAGGGAGGGAGAGAGGGAGGGAAGGAAGGGTTGGAGAGAGGGAAGGGAGGCAGGGATGGGGGGAGGGAGAGGGGGGGTAAGGAGGGGATGATGGGAGAATGGAGGGAAGGAAAGGAGGAAGGGAGGGATGGAGGAAGAAGGAGGGGAGGGAAGGAAGGGATGGAGGGAGAAAGGAGGGAAGGAAGGAGTGATGGGACAAGGGAGGGGAAGAAGGGATGGAGGGAGAAGGGGGGAATGGAAGGGTTGGAGGGAGGAAGGGA
>NC_136995.1:11916276-11918776 GCF_032717465.1 Coenobita brevimanus
AGGAAATAGACAAAATCCACTCAACTACCGACCAGTATCACTGACCAGTGTTGTAAGCAAGGTATTATAAAAACTTATAAGAAAAGCTTGGGTAAATCATCTAGAAGAACACAGTATGATATCAGAAAGACAGTTTGGTTTCAGAAAAGGAAAATCATGTGTTACTAATCTGTTGAGCTACTATGACAGAGTAACAAACACAATACAGGAAAGGGAAGGATGGGTGGACAGTATCTATTTAGATTTCAAGAAAGCTTTTGACACAGTACCACACCAAAGACTTTTATGGAAACTGTACCATCAAGGAGGAATTCGAGGCAAACTGTTTTGTTGGATGCAAGACTTTCTCATAAAATGAGAAATGAGGACAGTACTAAGAGGAAACTACTCATCATGGAAAGAAGTGACTAGTGGAGTACCACAGGGTTCAGTGCTGGCACCAATCATGTTTTTAGTGTATATAAATGATATAAACAGTAAGACTGGAAATGAGAGCTATCTGAATATGTGTGCAGATGATGCAAAAATACAAAGGAGAATTACTAACACAGACTCTTGTAAAGAGCTACAAGAAGAATTAAATAAACTTCATGAATGGAGTAGTACATGGCAAATGGAATTCAATGTGGACAAGTGTCATGTAATCAAGTTTGGTAAAAGTGGAAAAAGACCTGATTGGGATTATAAGTTAGGAAATAAAACCCTATACACATCAGAAAGAGAGAAAGACCTAGGTGTGATTATCAATAACAGACTATCTCCGGCTGACCACATCAGCGAGAAGGTACGGAACATGTACACACTCCTTGCAAATATGAGAATAGCATTCACATACATAAATGAAGACATGCTAAGAAGGATAATAACAGCATTCATTAGACCAACCCTGGAATATGCATCAGTAGTCTGGAGTCCTCATCTCAAAAAGCATATAGACAAGATTGAAAAAGTTCAAAGGGCCGCTACAAGATGGATACCAAGCTTAAGGGACCTAAGCTACGAAGAAAGACTAAATAAACTGAATCTACCAACACTACAGGAGAGAAGGAAAAGAGGTGACATGATAATGCTATATAAGTGCATATCAGGAAAGGAGAAAATAGACATAAATGATTACTTAACATATGGAGAAGCATCAGCAAGAGGACACTGCAAAAAACTGCATAAGAAGAGAGGTGATAAAGACATAAGGAAATTCAGTTTCCCAAACAGAGCAATTGATCAATGGAATGCACTACCGAATGAAATAGTGTGTGCCAAAACAATTCACAAATTTAAGGATATGTACGATAAATATGGTTTAAGACACGGGACAGTACGAGCTTGACTCATTCCTGTAAAGATACAATTAGGTATGAACAATTAGGTAAGAACACACACACACACACACACACACACACACACACACACACACACACACACACACACACACACGTACTCCTAATTCCAGGTACACACGTATCTTTGCACACACACACACACACACACACACACACACACACACACACACACACACACACGAGGCCTTAGACTGAGAGATAAAACACCTAATTCTACCTGTACTAAAAGGTGAGTGTCTTCAGGGGGGTGCTGCCTGTGTTCTATGGGTCCTGCTGACGTTTATATGGCACTGAGTTGACGAGTTGCAATTGCACCTTTGTTGATTGCGTGTGTGTACCTTGCAACATGTTAGTTTTAAAGGAAGGATGTGTTTTATAGATGGGTGTGTATTAGGTGTTTGCAAATCTTACCCGCTTATTTTGTGTGGACTTAATATTCATGTGTGTGTGTGTGTGTGTGTGTGTGTGGGTGGGTGGGTGGATGTGTGTGTGTGTGTGTGTGTGTGTGTGTGTGTGTGTGTGTGTGTGTGTGTGTGTGTGTGTGTGTGTGTGTGTGTGTACAGGGATGAGGCTCAAGATCCAGACACAAGGAGAATTACACACACACACACACACACACACACACACACACACACACACACACACACACACACACGCACGCACGCACACACGCACAGAACACATGCCAGCCTTCTTCTTCCTCTCCTCCTTCTTCCTCTCCTCCTCCTTCCTCCTCTCCTCCTCCTCCCTCCTCTCCTCCTTCTTCTCTTTCATCTCATTCACCCTCTTCTTCTCTTCTTCTTCTTCTTCTTCTTCTCTATCTTCTTCTTCTTCCTCCTCCTCCTCCTCCTTCATTTTGCTGTACATACCTATAATCAACACATTATAAGGTTCGAACTAGCAAAGACAGACCTAAACCCGTATCACGTTTCCTGATTATTTTCTCCTTAGGTTTCAAGATGAAGGAGGAGGAGGAGGAGGAGGAGGAGGAGGAAGAAGAAGAAGAAGAAGAAGAAGAAGACGAGGGAGGAGAAGGAGGAGGAGGAGGAGGAGGAGAAGAAAGAAATGGAAGAAGAGGAGGAAGAGGAGAAATTGATGATGATGATGATGATGATGATGATGAAGATAAAGGATAGGAAGAGGAAGAAGAAGAAGAAGAA
>NC_136995.1:11926276-11928776 GCF_032717465.1 Coenobita brevimanus
TCCAATAATGGTCACTGATCTTATATTCTCGAGATTCGTCATAATTTTCCTATACAAGTGTTTGGTTGGCAAGAAATGAAGCTAAAACTAATGATGGATATTTTCTTGTCTGACAGGAAGCCCTAGTTACTGGCCGTGCATAGAGAAAAACAGCAGGAGACGAGTTATTGCTTTGGCCGCATGCACTCCCAAGCGCTTCCCACAGACACCGCCGCGCGCCATTTACATTTTATTCAATATTTGTCAGTCTCCGAACCCTTTATTGCTGTGGGCCCTATTCTCTATTAAATATTCCCGCCTTTTTTGTGGGTGCCGCAGCGATTGGGAGAACTGTAGCAGCGGCGTGGCGAAGAAAAGCGAGGTTATTTTAATGGCATTCCCTTTGCTCGCTTACACCACAAAGAACGAAGGAGGAGGATTTGATTCGTTCCATATCTTTTCTCCGAAGGGTTTGTTTAATCCTCTGAAGCTGTAGACGGATTATTTATATTTAATTCATGCTGTCTCCAGAGGATTTATTTTTCTTTAACTCTCTAGACTTTTTTTTTATCTCAAAGCAAAAGACTGATTTTATTCGCTCCCTTTTCTTGGATGCGTTTGCTTATTCCTTTCAAGCAAGCGATTTAGTTCTATTCCTGTTTCCTCCAGACGATTTTATTCAGATGTATGGAGACTTTCTGAACTCAGGGGGTTAGGTATAGATTTCCCTAACCCCGCCGCCAGTGAGAGGCATTTCAGAAACCAAATTAAATCGCCTTTGGGTAGGATTAAAAAGCAAAAGGAATTCGCAGCCATATTGAAGGGATTAAACACTATATAATGGAATCCTTATTGACATTATTGGCCACTTTATTATTATTTCTTGGATTCTGTAAATATTGGACTTTTTATTTTTATTATTATTAATATTATTATTATTTTATTTTATTTTTTATTTTTTCTTGATTCTGTTAAAATAAAAAAGAATTGTTTTGGAATATATAGTCGACACCTGTTACCCACCACCGCCTCGGCTCTCCTTCCCTACCCCATTTCCTTCCTCCTTCCCTCCTTCCTTCCTTCCTACCTTCCCTCCTTCCTTCCTTCCTTCCCTCCTTCCTTCCTTCCTTCCTTCCCTCCTTCCTTCCTTCCTTCCTACCTTCCTACCTTCCCTCCTTCCTTCCTTCCTTCCTCCCTCCTCTCCTCTTTTTTCTTATTCTTTGCTTCTTTTCTTCCTTCTTTCTTTCTTTCCTTCCCAATTTCCTTCTGTCAGCTTTCCTTACCTCTCTCTCTCTCTCTCTCTCTCTCTCTCTCTCTCTCTCTCTCTCTCTCTCTCTCTTCCCCCATTCTTTCCTTCCCAACCTCCCTACCTCCTACCAACCTACCTCCCTGCTCTCCCTCCATCCCCTCCCTCTACCAACCTACCTCCCTGCTCTCCCTCCGTCCCTTCCCTCTACCAACCTACCTCCCTGCTCTCCCTCCCTCCATCCCCTCCCTCTACCAACCTACCTCCCTCCCCTTCCCTCCCTCCCTCCCTCCCCCGTCTCTGTTTTACATAGGATTATTTACTATCCAATCTCAGCCTCGATTATGGCCACCCTAGCAAGACAAAAAAAGAGAGTAAAAGAAATGGGGAAAAGGATGAGGAGGAGGGAAGAGGGATGGGAGAGAAGGAGGGAAGAAAGAGGGAAGGATGGAGGGAGGGATGGAGGAAGGAAGGGGACAGAGAGTGGGCCGGAGATAGAAGGGGGAGGATGGGAGGGAGGAAGAGAAGACAAGTAGAAGGAGTGAAGGAGGAATGCAATGAATAGGGAATGATGGGATGGAGGAAAGGAAGGAAGGAGGGATAGGAGGAAGATGCATAGGGGAAGGAGAGAAAGAGGAAGGATGGAGTAGAGGGATATGGGATGGGGGAAGAGGCTGTGTTGTGCTGTGCTGTGCTGTGTGTGTGTGTGTGTGTGTGTGTGTGTGTGTGTGTGTGTGTGTGTGTGTGTGTGTGTGTGTGTGTGTGTGTGTGTGTGTGTGTGTGTGTGATTTTGTGCGTGTGTGTGTGGGGGTGTTTATTACAAGTGTAGGGATATCTCAATGGGGGGGTGTAGTTGAAGAGGTGTAATGCGTGTGTAGTGGTTGTTTTATGTGTACTGGCGGTGTGTAGTGGGTGTTACGCGGCCTGGGTGTAGTGGTGGGTGTTAGATAGGGTGGGTGTCCAAATCCCACGTACTGTCCGCGAAAATAAGGACATTGTCTGTTTGTGGTTCTGTGTCCGTCCCTGTGTTTACCTTGGAGTCCAGGTGTGTGTGTGTGTGTGTGTGTGTGTGTGTGTGTGTGTGTGTGTGTGTGTGTGTGTGTCTGTGTGTGTGTGTGTGTGTGTCTGTGTGTGTGTGTCTGTGTGTGTGTGTGTGTGTGTGTGTGTGTGTGTGTGTGTGTGTGTGTCTGTGTGTGTGTGTGTGTGTGTGTGTGTGTGTGTGTGTGTGTGTGTGTGTGTGTGTGTGTGTGTGTGTGTGAGAGAGAGAGAGAGAGA
>NC_136995.1:11936276-11938776 GCF_032717465.1 Coenobita brevimanus
AAAAAAATCCAGACATACTGACCAAAACAGCAGTAAAGCAGAATTTAAACACAGGAGCCGAAAACACACCTCGCCGGAGCCTCTATGTCTATGTAAACAAAGCGACGCCATTGAGGTCCACTGATTGGCTGGGCGGGGGTGGGTCGCTTGATGCTAATTGGTGGATAAAAACGTGATCCCTCCTGAGCACTTTTTAGGCGTTTTTCTTGGTGTTTTGAATATTTTCTTGCCTGTTTTCTTGGTTAGGAGGCAAGTTGGGAAGTGAGCGAAGGTGTGTGGAGAAGCAGGAGGCCGTAGGAGGAAGGACAGATGAGGGAGACAGCGATGGAAATTATGGAAGAATTCAGAGAGAGAGAGAGAGAGAGAGAGAGAGAGACAGACAGACAGACAGACAGAGGACGTTAGCTAGCGAGTTCTTGCTGATAAGGAAGTATCAGGCACAATGAACTAAATTAAGGCGGTGGAGAGAGAGAGAGAGAGAGAGAGAGAGAGAGAGAGAGAGAGAGAGAGGGGGGAGGGGGGAGGAGGGAGACAACAAGTGGCAGTTTAACTAATCGAGACACCTGGGTCCCTTCCTCCCTTCCTCCCTCCTTCTCCCTGTTCTTCTCTCCCTTCCTCCCTCCTTCCTCCTTCTCTCTCCCTCTCTCCATCCCCTTCTCGGTTCCTCCATACTTCTCTCCATCCTTTTCTTCATCCTCCTCCTCTCTTCCACCCCTCTCAACCTCTCTTTCTTCCTTCTTTCTTCCTTCTCTCCCTCCTTCTCTTTGAACTCCTCCTTCCTTCCATCGCTCTCTCTCTCTCTCTCTCTCTCATCCTTCGTTCTATATATGGCTCCCTTTCCTTCCTTCTCATGCATTTTACCTCCCTCTCCTCCCTCCCTCCCTCCCTTCTCTCTCCCTTCCTCCCTCCCTCCTTTCTCTCTCCCTTCTCCCTTTCTCTCTCACACTTTCTCCTCCCTGTCACCATCATTCTTTCTCCTCCTTTTTCTCCTCCCTCCTCCTTTCCTCCTTTTCTCCCTTTCCTTGCTTCGTACCTGCCTGCCTTCCTCCTTCCCTCTCCCTTCCTCCCTCCCTCCCTCCCTCCTCTTCACGAAGGTAGATTATGTGAAGGGAGATAGAGTGGTGAGGTGTAATAGGGAGGGAGGGAGGGAGGGAGGGAAAGTAGTAAGGAGGGAAGGAGGGAGAGAAGGAAGGAAACAGGGAGAGGGGGATGGAAGGGGAGAGTAGAAGGGAGAGAGGAATGGGGAGGGGCTGGGAGTGTGAGAGGGAGAAAAGGGGGGAGGGAGAAGGAAGAAAAGGGAGGAAAGGGAGAGAGAAAGGAGAGAGAGAGAGAGAGAGAGAGAGAGAGAAAATGGGGAGGGAGAGAGGGAGGGAAAAAAAGGGAAGGAGCGAGGAAGAGAAAAAGAGGAGGGAGGGAGGGAGAAAAAGGGGGGAGGGAGGGAGGGAGGGAGAATAAGGGAGGGAGGGAGGGAGAATAAGGGAGGGAGGGAGGGAGAATAAGGGAGGGAGGGAGAGAGAAAAAGGGGGGAGGGAGGGAGGGAGGGAGGGAGAATAAGGGAGGGAGGGAGGGAGAATAAGGGAGGAGGGAGGGAGAAGGAGGGAAGGGGGCTCCCAAGAGACGCCTCCCAAATCCAGGGCTCGCTTCAAGAAAATAAGATATTGGAGAGTGGTACTGCCTGCCCCTGCCTCACCCTGCCTCACCCTGCCTCATTACCTGCCTCACCCTGCCTCATTACCTGTCTCAATACCTGCCTCACCCTGCCTCATTACCTGCCTCACCCTGCCTCACCCTGCCTCATTACCTGTCTCATTACCTGCCTCACCCTGCCTCATTACCTGCCTCACCTTGCCTCGTTACCTGCCTCACCCTGCCTCATTACCTGCCTCACCCTGCCTCATTACCTGCCTCACCCTGCCTCATTCCCTGCCTCAATACCTGCCTCACCCTGCCTTATTACCTGCCTCACCCTGCCTCATTACTTGCCTCACCCTGCCTCATTACCTGCCTCACCCTACCTCATTACCTGCTCGCCCTGCCTCATTACCTGCCTCACCCTGCCTCATTACCTGCCTCACCCTGCCTCATTACCTGCCTCACCCTGCCTCATTACCTGCCTCAATCCCTGCCTCACCCTACCTCATTACCTGTCTCATTACCTGCCTCACCCTGCCTCGTTACCTGCCTCACCCTGCCTCATTACCTGCCTCATTACCTGCCTCACCCTGCCTCGTTACCTGCCTCACCCTGCCTCATTACCTGCCTCACCCTGCCTCATTACCTGCCTCACCCTGCCTCATTACCTGCCTCACCCTACCTCATTACCTGCCTCATTACCTGCCTCACCCTGCCTCATTACCTGCCTCACCCTGCCTCATTACCTGCCTCAATCCCTGCCTCAATACCTGCCTCACCCTGCCTCATTACCTGTCTCATTACCTGCCTCACCCTACCTCATTACCTGCCTCACCCTGCCTCGTTACCTGCCTCACCCTGCCTCATT
>NC_136995.1:11946276-11973776 GCF_032717465.1 Coenobita brevimanus
CATATAAGAATGGCGTCGAAGTTAGGGAAAAGAAATAATAAGATACTTAAAGGTCAAGTCAGATTAACAAGTCTATACTTTGTTTTGTAGAATGCATAAGCCGCTGAGTTAGCTTTGTGCTACATGTAACAGCTATCTTGTGATAAAAAAAAATAAAAATAAAAAATAAACAGCAAGAAAGTGTCTTAATAAGGAATCCAAAATTACCAGGATATTTTTCTCAAGTGTTTTTTTCAATAATAAGTCCGCTAATTAGCCTCATTTATTGGAAGTATTTATTTACCAGTCTGGTTTTTTGTGGACGACGACGTATTGCCGCCTCGCCTATTTAGTAAACAAACGTGAGCAGGGGAGCTGGACGGCTGAGGGGGAGCTTTATAAACTGTCTCAACACAGCATTTGAAGACGAGCCTCAGGTGTTTCTGCCACGACCCTGCACACAATTTGTTGCCAAGACCCCAAGTCGTCACTGCTGAGGAGCTGCGTCGTCCCTGCTGCAAGGTAAGCCGCTGTTATTATCATTTCCAAATCTGGAGTGGGTGCCTTGTCCCTTGCCGTGCGGTTTGCTAAGGTCTCCCGCGGTAAATCGGTCACAGGAATTATGCCAGCACGGTCCAGGCGGTATCTTTTCACTAATTCCACGTCGCTTAGGTCATTGAGGACATCTTTCCTGTCTCGAAGGGCCCATGGTTGGCGTTGACGGTCTTGTTGCTGGTGTGAGGCGGCCATGTGTACTGTTGTGATGAAGCCAGACTGATGTTTTTAGCTGTGGCTCAAGTTATGCTGAATTATAAGCCTTAAAACTCGCTCCCATGAAATTATAACCGATTCCCGCCATATTCAAGGCTTGTGACGCAGTGTTAGTGTTTTATAAGTACGGGCTGTGGCCTTGGGTTCCTTCTTTCTTGTATAAAAAAAAATAGTAGACACTGATAATGCACTGAGAACACCGTTGGTTTTATTTTATTTTGATGTATTTTTAAAGTTCGTTTCTCTCCATAATTTGCTTTTAAAAATTCGTTCATTCTTATTCATACTCATTTTATATTCCTCTTTTTTTTTAATGTGCTAATTTCTCCTCCCCATTAAAGACGAACATTTCTGAAATACTTACACAATACACTGAAAAGTCTACTGGATTTCCTAATGACGTATCCGAGGGTTTCAGAAAGTATTGTTCACCCTCCCTTTATTTATCGTTCACAAGTTACATTGCGGAGAGGATGGGGAGTGAGAGACTGACGAGGAGAGTGTATGTGAGTGAGGTGGAGGGGGGGAGAGGGAGGGGGAGGCCAAGGATGAGATGGAGGGATGGCGTGGAGAGGTGTATGAGAGAAGGGGTGTGTGAGCTGGGAGCAGGGCAGTGAAATGGCGGGGGACAGGGCGACATGGAGGCGATTTGTTTGTGGCCCCCCCTTACGGGATTAAGGCGTCTGGCAATAAATGGATAGACAGAAGTTACAGTCCACCTATATGGCAAAATGTTGACCTTATAAATATTCTTAAATGATCCTTAATTATTTCCTGGTAATTTATCTTTACTTAAAATGTTTCTTAAAATACTTGAGAAGGATTTGGTAAGAAGGTCTCATTACGCTGTTGATTTTGAGAGAGAGAGAGAGAGAGAGAGAGAGAGGAAAAGGAGAGAGGAAAGAAGGAGAGGAAAAGAGAGAGAGAGAGAGAGAGAGAGAGAGAGAGAGAGGAGAGAAAAGAAGGAGAAGTGGAGGAAAAGAAACAGACAGACCGACAGACAGAGGAAGGACGGAAAGGAAGAGAGAAACAGGAGGGAGAAGAGGGAGAAGGATGGGAAGGAAGGAGAGGGAGAGAATAAGGGAGAGGAAGAGAAGGGAGGGAATAAAAGAGAGGGAGAGAAGTGAGCATAGGAAGGGAGGAGGGAAGAAGAGGGAAGGGAGACGAAAATGTTCCTTTGAGTACAGTGATAGAAGAAGCCAGGAAAGTGAGAGAGAGAGAGAGAGAGAGAGAGAGAGAGAGAGAGAGACAGACAGACAGACAAACGGACAGAGAGAGAGAGAGAGACAGAGAGACAGACAGACAGACAGACAGACAGACAGACAGACAAACGGACAGAGAGAGAGAGAGACAGACAGACAGACAGACATACAGACAGAGACTGACAGACAGACAGAGACGGAGAGACAGATAGGCACACACACACACACACACACACACACACACACACACACACACACACACAGCCAGAGAGAGAGAGAGAGAGAGAGAGAGAGAGAGAGGCCCTACATCCCCACCCTACATAATGGTCTAATCTATTACAAGTTGAGCAAAAAAGTGTGATAGTGAGAGAATTTCAAAAAGTGAGAGAGAGATGATGAGGGCTACTTCTGAAACAAGGGATAAGACTGACTTTTATTTAGCAGGGAGGAGGGAGGAGGGAGGGAGGGAGGGAAGGAGGGAGGGAGAATGAGAACGTAGGGAGGAGGGAGGGAGGGAAGGAAGGCAGGGAGGGAGACAGGTAGAAAGGAAGGGAGGGAAGGAAAGAAGGAGGGAGGGAAGAAGGGGAGGAAGGCATGTAGAGAGGGAAGGAGGGAAGGAAGGGGAGGAAGGCAGGTAGAGAGGGAAGGAAGGATGGGAGGAGAGAGGAAAGGAAGGAGGGTGGGAAGGAAGGGGAGGGAGGCAGGTAGAGAGGGAGGGAGTGAAGGAAGGAAGGAGGTGAGGGAGGAGAGAGGGAAGGAAGGGAGGAGGGAGGGAAGAAGGGGAGGAAGGCATGTAGAGAGGGAGGGAGGGAAGTATGGATGGAGGGAAGGAAGGGGAGGAAGGCAGGTAGAGAGGGAGGGAAGTATGGAGGAGAACGAAGGATGAAGGAGGAAGGATATAATAGTAATAATAATAATGATAATAATAATAATAATAATAATATTGACAATAATAATAAAGGGAGAGAAGGAAGAAGGGATGGAAGGGAGAGGGTGGAAGGGAAGGAAGGAAGGAGGGTAGAAGGAAGTGAAGGAAGGAGGAAGGAATTAGGAAGGAAGGAGAGGAAAGGAGCGAGGGAGAGAGGTAAGGAAGAAAGAGAGAAAGACTAGGAAGAAAAGGAGGAAGGGAGAGAAGGAAGGAAAGAAGAACAGAAGGAAGGAGGAAAGAAAGGAAAGTAGGAAGAGGAAAGGAAGAGATGGAGGGAAGAAAGGGAAGGAGGGAGGGAAGGGAGGTGAACCAGGGAGAGATAATGGGAGGGGAAGAAGCAGGGAGGAAAAAAAGAGGGAGTCAAGAAAAAGAGGGAGAAAGGGAGGGAGGGAGGGAGTGGAGGGAAGTAAAGTCAAGGATATAGTGAGGAAGGGAGGGAGAGAGGGAGGAAGGGAGGGAGGAAGACGAGAGAGAAAGAGGAAAGTGTGAAAGAAAGCCAGGGGATGGAGGAGGGAGAGAGAGAGGAAAAGAGAGAGAGAGAGAGAGAGAGGGGAGAGAGGGAGGGAGGAGGAAAATTAGCGACAGGGAGAAGGAGAGAAGGAAAGTCAAGTGGAGAGAGAGAGAGAGAGAGAGGCCAGGGAGTCAAGGAGGAAGGGAGGGAGGGAGGAAGGGAGGGGAATTTGGCCCATCAGGGAGATTACCTCAAATTAAGTGTGGATATGCCAACCCACACGCTCTCCCTGCCGCCCTAGATAACCTCCCTTTTTCCCTCCTTCCCTCCCTCTCTCCCCTCCCTTCCCTCCAGCCCTTCCTACCCTCCCTCCCTCCTCCTTCTTCCCTCCCTGCCTCCCCGCTCCTTTCCTCCCTCCCGTCTTCCCTCCCTCTCTTCCTCCTGTCCTTCCCTCCCTCTCTTCCTCCCGTCTCTCTCCCTCTCTCTCTCTCTCTCTCTCTGGCGCCTTAGATAACCTCTCTTTTTCCTCTCCTTCCCTCCCTCTCTTTCCCCTTCTCTCCCCCTCCCTCCCCCCCTCTCTCTCTCTATCTATAATCTGTCTCTCTCTCTACATCTATCTCTTTCACGTGCCTGACTCACCCCTATAGTTTCTCTCTCTCTCTCTCTCTCTCTCTCTCTCTAGCTTTTCTTCTTCAGGCATTCTAACTTCCTTCCTCCTTCCCTCCTTCTTCCTCCTTCCCCTCTTCCTTCCTCCTTCCCTCCTCCTTCCTCCTTCCCTTCTTCCTCCTTCTCTTCCTTCCTCCTTCCCTTGTTCCTTCCTCCTTCTCTCCTTGCTTCCTCCTTCCCTTCTTCTTTCCTCCTTCTCTTCTTCCTTCTTCCTTACCTACTTCCTTCCTCCTTCCCTGCTTCCTACCTTTCCTACCTTTTTCCCTTCCTTCCTTCCTCCTTGTGTGTGTGTGTGTGTGTGTGTGTGTGTGTGTGTGTGTGTGTGTGTGTGTGTGTGTGATGAGTCTTTTTAAAATATGTGTTTTTGGCGACGCAAATTAAAATGGACGCGAAAATTGGCGAAATTGGCGACTATACCATATATTCAGAGCCTGTATGTGGTGTGGTGGTGTGGTGGAGTGGTGTGGTGTGGTGGAATGAAGTGGTGTGGTGTGGTGGTATGAGGTGGTGTGGTGAAATGAAATGGTGTGGTGGAATGAAGTGGTGTGGTGGAATGAAGTGGTGTGGTGGTATGAAGTGGTGTGGTGGTATGAAGTGGTGTGGTGTGGTGGTATGAGGTGGTGTGGAGGAATGAAATGGTGTGGTGGAATGAAGTGGTGTGGTGGAATGAAGTGGTGTGGTGGTATGAAGTGGTGTGGTGGTATGAAGTGGTGTGGTGGTGGTGGTATGAGGTGGTGTGGTGGAATGAAGTGGTGTGGTGGAATGAAGTGGTGTGGTGGAATGAAGTGGTGTGGTGGTATGAAGTGGTGTGGTGGTGGTGGTATGAGGTGGTGTGGTGGAATGAAGTGGTGTGGTGTGGTGGAATGAAGTGGTGTGGTGTGGTGGAATGAAGTGGTGTGGTGTGGTGGAATGATGTGGTGTGGTGGTGGTGGTATGAGGTGGTGTGGTGTGGTGTGGTGTGGTGTAATGCTCCAAGGTGGTGGGGTGTTAGTGTGTGTACCTTCAATATTACACCCTACACAGCCTTGTGCTGCTTCTACACTGCTCCTGTTCCTATGATCCTGTGTCGTAAACCAAATCAATCCTGCCTTGCTTTGATTACACCCAAACAAGTGTTGATACGTGGAGGGTACATGCCCAGACAAGAGGGGGTGATGACACGAAGGTATAATGAAGCTATAATGAAGGTGTGAATGAAAGTTAATTAAGGGGAGGGTGTAGATCGACAGGTGAGGGAGTAGATCGACAGGTGAGGGTGTAGATCGACAGGTGAGGGAGTAGATCGACAGGTGAGGGAGTAGATCGACAGGTGAGGGAGTAGATCGACAGGTGAGGGTGTAGATCGACAGGTGAGGGTGTAGATCGACAGGTGTGCACTACCTGGATCTTACTGGCTTTATCAGGTATCAATTATGTCAACTATACGAAGAAGAGAATTTGATTGTTCTTACTGTGGGCTACTATATACTACTACTACTACTACTGTCACTTCTTCGTCTTCTTCTCCTCCCTCCCTCCCTCCCTTCCTCCCTCCCTCCTTCCCTCCTTCCTCATCTTCTTCCTCCCTTCCTTGCTCCCTTTCTTTCATCATTTCTCTTTAGTCTGCTTTCCTTATTTTGAGCGAGAGAGAGAAAGAGAAAGAAAGAGAGAGAGAGAGAGAGAGAGAGAGAGAGAGAGGGGGGGGGAGAAGAGTTTATGAGTTATCTGTCGCCTTCCATTCATTACCTCTCTCTCTCTCTCTCTCTCTCTCTCTCTCTCTCTCCTTCTTTCATTTCTTTCTTCTTTCAGTCCTTTTACTTCCTTGTCTTCTTCTTATCTTTCCTTTTCTTTCCATCCTCCTTCCTTCCTTCTTCCCTCCTTCCTTCCCTCCATTCTCCTTCCCTCTCTCCCTCCCTCCCTCCCTTTTTAATTCCCCCTTCTACTTAGCCTCCTCAGCTCTCTCTCATTACCTCCTTCCCTCCCTCTAATATCCTCTCCCTCCCTCCCTCCCTCCTTACTGCTTTCCTCCCTCCCTTCCTTTTCTTCGTAAATATATTCTTCCATCTTACCATTTCTCTCCTTTTTTCCTCCCTTCTCTCCCTTCGTCAGTCCTTCCTACCTCCCCCCCCTCTCTCTCTCTCTCTATCTATCTATATCTATATCTATCTATCTATCTGTCTATCTGTCTATCTATCTATCTCGTATTTCCTTCCCTCATATGGAGTAGAGTGTCATAAACCTCTTCAGTTCGACGATACTTATACTCTCTCTCTCTCTCTCTCTCTCTCTCTCTCTCTCTCTCTCTCTCTCTCGGGTGTGTAGTAATGGTTGTTGGCACTTATAAATCATCCACTTTATGCAATCCAGCCTCCAGGTGACTCTACACTGAGTGACAAGAGAGAGAGTTAATTGCAATCCAGGTAACCATTTATTACAGTGCCATCTTGCTCAGTGCCATATTGCTCAGTGCCATATTGCTCACAGTGCCATCTTGCTCAGTGCCATCTTGCTCAGTGCCATATTGCTCAGTGCCATATTGCTCAGTGCCATATTGCTCAGTGCCATATTGCTTATAGTGCCATATTGCTTATAGTGCCATATTGCTCAGTGCCATATTGCTCACAGTGCCATATTGCTCACAGTGCCATATTGCTCAGTGCCATCTTGCTCAGTGCCATATTGCTCAGTGCCATATTGCTCACAGTGCCATATTGCTCACAGTGCCATATTGCTCACAGTGCCATATTGCTCACAGTGCCATATTGCCCACAGTGCCATATCGCTCAGTGCCATATTGCTCACAGTGCCATATTGCTCAGTGCCATCTTGCTCAGTGCCATCTTGCTCAGTGCCATATTGCTCACAGTGCCATATTGCTCAGTGCCATATTGCTTAGTGCCATATTGCTCAGTGCCATATTGCTCACAGTGCCATATTGCTCAGTGCCATATTGTTCACAGTGCCATATTGCTCACAGTGTCATATTGCTCACAGTGCCATCTTGCTCACAGTGCCATATTGCTCACAGTGCCATATTGCTCACAGTGCCACATTGCTCACAGTGCCATCTTGCTCAGTGCCATCTTGCTCAGTGCCATATCGCTCAGTGCCATATTGCTCAGTGCCATATTGCTCAGTGCCATATTGCTCAGTGCCATATCGCTCAGTGCCATATTGCTCAGTGCCTCGTTAAATATGCTGGAGGTCGTAGGCAGAGGGAAAGAGAGACTGACGAGGAGAGCTGACTTATGGCACTGAGGGATGACTAAAAGCGGATAACTTCTGTAAGAGGGAGAGAGAGAGAGAGAGAGAGAGAGAGAGAGAGAGAGAGGACAATACAGTAATTCGATGTTGAACTGACAATGATTTCTTTTTTATGCGAGGAAGAAGGAACCAAAGGCCTCTCTCTCTCTCTCTCTCTCTCTCTCTCATACCTACCCTTCTTCCCTCCCTCTTTCCCTCCCTCCCTCCCTCCCTCCCCCTCGTTGTGAAAATTCCCCTCAGCCATTAATTTAACAGTGGAGGCGACACGTCACACACAGTCGGTGGTACCCCTCCCTCCCTCCCCCTTCCCTCCCTCCCTCCCTCCCTCCCTCCCTCCCTCCCTCCCTCCCTCCCCCTCCCTCCTCTTTTTTTCCTTCTTATATTATTCCTATGTGCTCATATTCTTTAAGTTCCTCTCTCTCTCTCTCTCTCTCTCTCTCTCTTTCTCTCTCTCCACTATACAATCAATATGAGTAGAAATGTAAACAGTATAAATTGTGATATATTTACTGATCTCTCTCTCTCTCTCTCTCACACACACACACACACACACACACACACACACACACACACACACACACACACACACACACACACACACACCTTTGAGGCTTTTATGTAATTTCTAAGTAAATCATTTATTAATATTACTGTGATCATTTACAACGGACAGGAAAGTTTGAATTCTCTCTCTCTCTCTCTCTCTCTCTCTCTCTCTCTCTCTCTCTCAGTTCTCCATCCTCCTCCTCCTTCACTTCCATCTCTCCATCCTCACTACTGCTTCCTCCTTCCTAATACCTCCTTACTTCCTCTTCCTTTCCTTTCCTCTCTCCCCCCTTCTCAACCCCTTATCACTCCCCCTTCCTCCTTCCTCTTCCTTCCCCCCTCCCTCCAACTCTCCATTATATAAACAAACACAGTTATATCTTAAGAAGGTTTGTATTTCTTACCTACGTCCGAAATCTTATCGTAACTTAAGAACTTTTTTACCTGTTCATTGTGTGTCAGGGAGAACACGGCGTGGATCGAACCCGGGATCATTTCACAACATCCCGACAGCTATTTCCAGCCTTACTATTGAGGAAGTGAAGGAGCGTTGTGGTGTGGATGTGGAAGTGAAGGAGCGTTGTGGTGTGGATGTGGAAGTGAAGGAGCGTTGTGGTGTGGATGTGGAAGTGAAGGAGCGTTGTGGTGTGGATGTGGAAGTGAAGGAGCGTTGTGGTGTGGATGTGGAAGTGAAGGAGCGTTGTGGTGTGGATGTGGAAGTGAAGGAGCGTTGTGGTGTGGATGTGGAAGTGAAGGAGCGTTGTGGTGTGGATGTGGAAGTGAAGGAGCGTTGTGGTGTGGATGTGGATGTGATAGGAAGCGTTAGGAGAAACACACTGAGGTGGTTTGGCTATGTGGAGAGGATGGAGAGTGAGAGACTAACGAGGAGAGTGTATGTGAGTGAGGTGGATGGGGGAAGAGGGAGGGGGAGACTGAGGATGAGATGGAGGGATGGGGTGGAGAGGTATATGAGAGAGGAGGGTGTGAGCTGGGAGCAGGGCAGTGAAATGGCGGGGGACAGGAGGACATGGAGGCGATTTGTTTGTGGCCACCCCAAACGGGATTGAGGCGTCTGGCAATAGATAGATAGATAGATACCCGACTCCCCCCAACTCGAAAATTACCCCCCCCCCACAAGCAAAATAAAAATAGTCTAGAGATAACAGTAAGAAAAAATATATACCTGTGATTGAAGGAGTTAATAAGCCCCCACAGGTGTATCGCTGGCCAGGTAATCAAGGCAGGTAACCCAGCCTCACCTTCGTTAATTGGGTCGCTCACCTGACTCGTCTTTTTGTAATCTTTCCTCTCTTATCCCCCTTTCCTCCCCCTCCCTCACCCCTCCCGCTTCCTCCCTCCTCCTCCTCCCCCTCCCCTCACTCTCTCCTCCCCCTCTCCCTCTTCACTCCCCCCTTGCACCCTCTCCATTGCCCCCCCTCCCTACCCCATCTCTCTCTCTCTCTCTCTCTCTCTCTCTCTCTCTCTCTCTCTCTCTCTCTCTCTCTTTTATTCCTCCCGTAGCTCATCTCCCCTCCCCACTATCTCTCACCCTCCCTCCCCTCCCCATTCCGTTTCCTCCTCCTCCTCCTCCTCCTTTTTAAGCAGATGATATTCTCTCTCTCCCTCCCTCCCCTCCTCACATTCCCCTCCCTCCTCTCTTTTTCATTTCCTCAATTTTTCTTCTTCCTTTTTTTCCATCTCTTGTGTCTCGTGTTTAACCTTCAAGTCGTCCGTCTTCGCCTCTCCTGTGACTGCATAATCGTTGTATTTAGGGCAAAGGGTTTTTATTTACAACAAAATCTACAGTAAATTTCAATCGCCAAGGTCATAATGATACTATATGCACTCTTGATGTATACTTGCAACAGTGTGGCGTTACATCTCGACTGAAAAACGAATGTACACTCATATACAATTCTCCTTCATCATATATACCTTTTTTGTATGTCTGCTTTCATGTTTTCAGTAATAATATCTCTACTGAAAAGCGAAGATACACTCCCCATACTTCACTCATACTATATACATTTTTCTGTCAATATATCTCTACTGAAAAACGAATATACACTCATATACAATTCTTCTTCATCATATATACTTTTTTGTGTGTCAGCTTTCATATTTTTAGTAATTTTATCTCTACTGAAAAGCGAAGCGCTGTCTATCTATTTATTGTCAGACGTCTTAATCCCATACGGGGTGGCCACAAACAAATCGCCTCCACGTCGCCCTGTCTCCCGCCATATCACTGCCCTGCTCCCAGTTCACATCCCCCTCTCTCATATACCTCTCCATTCCATCCCTCCATCAAATCCTTGGCCTCCCCCTCCCTCTTTCCCCCTCCACCTCACTCACATATACTCTCCTCGTCAGTCTCTCGTTTAAAAGTCCCAGGTCGGCTATACACCTGTTCGCGCGTGGCCAGGTAACTCTCTCACCTCCGCGGGTCAGAAAGGTGTTTGGCGTACCGTATAGAGTGATTTATTTTTCTTAAGGATTTATTATTATGGATTTATGTGAGTGAGGTGGAGGGGGGAAGAGGGAGGGGGAGGCCGAGGATGAGATGGGGGGATGGGGTGGAGGGGGGAAGAGAGAGGGGGAGGTCGAGGATGAGATGGAGGGATGGGGTGGAGAGGTATATGAGAGAGGGGGGGGTGAGTTGGGAGCGGGGCAGTGAAATGGCGGGGGACAGAGCGACGTGGAGGCGATTTGTTTGTGGCCACCCCGAACGGGATTGAGGCGTCTGGCAATAGATAGATAGATTTATGCGGATTATTTCTTCCTTTGTCTCCTTCTGCCTTCCATCCGGCATATTCTGCCTTCATTCCTTACATTGTTCCTCCTCCTGTTCTCTCTCTCTCTCTCTCTCTCTCTCTCTCTCTCTCTCTCTCTCTCTCTCTCTCTCTCTCGCGGTGTTGAGTGCACGCAATCAAAGTTTGTGATGAGTGAATGAGAGGGGCTTCAGGGAGAGTAACATGAGGAGGGAGGGAGGGAAGAAGGGAAGAAAGGAGGGAGGGAGAGGAAGAAGAAGGAAGATTGAGGGGAAGATGGATAGGACAAAAGAGAGAGAGAGGGAGGGAGGGAGAGAGAGAGGAGGGAGGGAGAGAAAACATGAGATAAGGACGCAGGGAGAAAAGGAGGAAGGGAGAGGACGAGGAGGGGAGACTGAAATGAAGTTAGGCAGAATGAAGAGGAGAAAGACCATATCCCAAGACCTCCTAGTACAAGCTGCCTACCCATACCTCCTAGTACAAGCTGCCTACCCATACCTCCTAGTACAAGCTGCCTACCCATACCTCCTAGTACAAGCTGCCTACCCATACCTCCTAGTACAGGCTGCCTACCCATACCTCCTAGTACAGGCTGCCTACCCATACCTCCTAGTACACGATGCCTACCCATACCTCCTAGTACACGATGCCTACCCATACCTCCTAGTACAAGATGCCTACCCATACCTCCTAGTACAAGATGCCTACCCATACCTCCTAGTACAAGATGCCTACCCACACCTCCTAGTACAAGATGCCTACCCATACCTCCTAGTACAAGATGCCTACCCATACCTCCTAGTACAAAATGCCTATCCATACCTCCTAGTACAAGATGCCTACCCATACCTCCTAGTACAAAATGCCTAGTACAAGATGCCTACCTAGTCTACCTGCCTGTGCGTGGACTAGGTGGCCTTGATACCTGCCCAGCCAAGAAACACGACAGCATCTTAGACCCATATCAGACCACCTGGACGACGCAACCACCTGCCCTCAGCTGGGTCTGGCGTGAACCCAGGACCACTACGCCACCCTGCCACACACTTAACCCTTTCCCTGCCACACGTTAACCCGTTCCCTGAGAGAGATGGGGACGCACCAAGGAAATTGGGCTCCAGGAACAAGATGACTGGAAAGTGTATGGAAAGAGACCCGGCCTTCACTGACTGGACCAACCTTCCTTCACTGACTGGACCAACCTTCCTTCACTGACTGGACCAGCCTTCACTGACTGGACCAACCTTCACTGACTGGACCAACCTTCACTGACTGGACCAACCTTCACTGACTGGACCAACCTTCCTTCACTGACTGGACCAGCCTTCACTGACTGGACCAGCCTTCACTGACTGGACCAACCTTCACTGACTGGACCAACCTTCACTGACTGGACCAACCTTCACTGACTGGACCAACCTTCACTGACTGGACCAACCTTCACTGACTGGACCAACCTTCACTGACTGTACAACCTTCACTGACTGGACCAACCTTCCTTCACTGACTGGGCCAATCTTCACTGACTGGACCAGCCTTCACTGACTGTACAACCTTCACTGACTGTACAACCTTCACTGACTGGACCAACCTTCACTGACTGGACCAACCTTCACTGACTGGGCCAACCTTCACTGACTGGGCCAACCTTCACTGACTGGACCAACCTTCACTGCCTGTACAACCTTCACTGACTGTACAACCTTCACTGACTGTACAACCTTCACTGACTGTACAACCTTCACTGACTGTACAACCTTCACTGACTGTACAACCTTCACTGACTGTACAACCTTCACTGACTGGACCAACCTTCACTGACTGTACAACCTTCACTGACTGGACCAACCTTCACTGACTGGACCAACCTTCACTGACTGGACCAACCTTCACTGACTGGACCAACCTTCACTGACTGGACAACCTTCACTGACTGGACCAACCTTCACTGACTGGACCAACCTTCACTGACTGGACCAACCTTCACTGACTGTACAACCTTCACTGACTGGACCAACCTTCACTGACTGGACAACCTTCACTGACTGGACAACCTTCACTGACTGTACAACCTTCACTGACTGGACCAAACCTTCACTGACTGGACCAGACCTTCACTGACTGGACCAACCTTCACTGACTGGACCAACCTTCACTAACTGGACCAACCTTCACTGACTGTACAACCTTCACTGACTGGACAACCTTCACTGACTGGGCCAACCTTCTTCTAAGCGACACAACTCTCAAAGCCTCTGGAAGTCCTCGGAACCCCTCTCACCGGGACACAGAAGCCTCATATGCCAGCAGCTGCGTTCTCTTCTGGGCCCAACGATGAAGCCTGGTAAATATAGTGGTTTCTTGAGCCTCCAGAGAAACACAGCTACGAAATAAACCTCTTTCCTCAGCGCCTGTCTCTCAGTGTGTGTCACCAGCGAATGGGTCCTGGAACCAAGGTGATCTCCAGCGTGAACACTCCCTGACCTGGAAGTGTGTGTGTGTGTGTGTGTGTGTGTGTGTGTGTGTGTGTGAGAGAGAGACAGACAGACAGAGACAGTGACAGAGACAGACAGACAGACAGACACACACACACACACACACACACACACACACACACACACACACACACACACACACACACACACACACACACACAACAGGCAGGAGAGAGAGAGAGAGAGAGAGAGAGAGAGAGAGAGAGAGAGAGAGAGAGAGAGAGAGAGAGAGAGAGAGAGAGAGAGAGAGAGAGAGAGAGAGAGAGAGAGAGAGAGAGAGAGAGAGAGAGAGAGAGAGAGAGAGAGAGAGAGAGAGAGAGAGAGAGAGAGAGAGAGAGAGGTCAACTATCCATCAGAGAGAGACAAACGAGGTGAAACCTAGACTGTTATTAATGACCTCCTTCCCTCCCTCCTTCTCTCTCTCTCTCTCTCTCTCTCTCTCTTCTTCTTCTCTGCTTGATTCTTCCGCCTTTCCTTCCCTGTTACTTTTCTCCTTGCCACTTTTTTCCTTTCCTCCTTCCTTCCATCTCTCCTTCCCTTCTTCCTTCCTTCCTTCTCTCCTTCATTTCTTCTCTTCTTTCCTCGCCTCTGCTTTCTCACATCTTCCATCTCCTTTCT
The DNA here is from genome assembly GCF_032717465.1 of Coenobita brevimanus. Taxonomy (NCBI): domain Eukaryota; kingdom Metazoa; phylum Arthropoda; class Malacostraca; order Decapoda; family Coenobitidae; genus Coenobita; species Coenobita brevimanus. Next base: position 11,959,947 of record NC_136995.1, read on the forward strand.
TTTCCTTCCTTTCCTTCTTCCTCTTTTGCTGTCGTCCTTCCTTCTCCTCCTTCCTTTTTTCCTTCGCTATCCTTTCCTCCTTCCTTCTTTCCGCTCTACCCTTCCTCCTTCCTTTCATCCTTCCTTCCTTCCTTCCTTCATTTGTCTCTCCTCTTTCTCTCCTTTCTCCACAGCCATCCTTTCCTTCCCTTTCTCCTTCCTTTCTTCCTTCCCCCCTCCTTCTGCCTTTCCCTCGTTATTTTCCCTTCTTCCTTCCTTTCCCTCCTTCCTTCCGTCCTTTCCTTCCTTCCCTCCTTCCTCTTTTCTACTCGCGTCTCCCTCCTTCCTTCCAGTCCTTCTTCCCTCCCTTCCTTCCTCTCCCTTCCTCCTTCCTATATTTCTCCTTCACTCCTAACTTACCTCCTTTTCTTCCTTCCTCTCCACTCCTCCTTCATTTTTCCTCTTCCTTCTTCTTCATTCTGTTATCCTTCCCTTCTTCCTTCCTCTCCATCCTTCCTTCATTTTTCTTCTTCCTTCTTCTTCATTCTTTCATCCTTCCCATTCTTTCCTTCTCTCCCTCCTTCAGTCCCTCCTACTCCTTCTTCCTTTCCTTCCATTTCCACTCTCCCTTCCATTCCTTCCCTCTCTCTCCTTTCGTACCTCCTTCCTTCCCTCCTTCCTCCTTCTTGCTTCCTTCCTTTCTTTCCTTCTCTCCATTCCTACCTCCTTCCTTCCCTCCTTCCCCCCATCTTTCTTCCTTCCATTCCTTCCCTCACATTCTCCTTTCCTACCTCCGTCCTTCCCTCCTTCCCCCTTCTTTCCTCCTTCCTTCATTCCTTCCTCTCCTTTCTTCCCTCCTTTTCCCCTTCTTTCTTCCATCCTTCATTTCTTTCCTCTCCCTCCCCTTCCCTACCTCCTTCCTTCCTTCCCTTTCTTTCCTCTTTCCTTCATTCCTTCCCTCTCCCTCCTTTCCTACCTCCTTCCATCCCTCCTTCATTCCTTCCTTTCCTTCCTTCCTTTCCCCTTCTTTCTTCCCTCCATTCTTTCCCTCTCCCTCCTTTCCTACTTCCTTCCTTCCTTCCCTTTCTTTCCTTCTTCCTTCATTCCTTCCTCTCCTTTCTTCCCTCCCTTTCTTTCTTTCTTCCTTCATTCCTTCCTCTCCTTTCTTCCCTCCTTTTCCCCTTCTTTCATCCTTCCTTCATTCCATTCTCTCCTTCCTTCCCTTCTCCCCCCTTCTCTCTTCCTTCCATTCCTTCCCTCCCTCTCCTTTCCTACCTCCTTCCTTCCCTCCTTCCCCCTTCTTTCTTCCTTCCATTCCTTCCCTCTCCCTCCTTTCCTACTTCCTTCCATCCTTCCCTTTCTTTCCTTCTTCCTTCCTTCCTTCCTCTCCTTCCTTCCTTCCCTTTCTTTCCTTCTTCATTCCTTTCCTCTCCCTCCTTTCCTACCTCCTTCCATCCCTGCTTCCTTCCTTCCTTCCTTCCTGCCCTTCTCTTCCTTTATAAATACCTCGTCTCTGGTTTGTGTCATCTCTCTCTCTCTCTCTCTCTCTCTCTCTCTCTAATTGCCCAGAGGTAATGACTATGAGGTAATTGGCACACGTTTTCCGGGTAAATGAAGCCATGCATTTAGCTGAGTTGTAGCCATCATTATCATCACTATCATCATCACCATCATCCCTGTCATCATCATCACCATTATCATCACTATCATCATCACCCTCATCACTGTCATCACTAGTATCACCATCATCACCCTCATCACTATCATCATCACCCTCATCACTATTATCATCACCATCATCACTATCATCATCACCCTCATCACTGTCATCACTGTTATCACCATCATCACTATCATCATCACCCTCATCACTATCATCATCACCCTCATCACTATCATCATCACCCTCATCGCTGTCATCACTATTATCACCATCATCACTATCATCATCATCACCATCATCACTATTATCATCACCCTCATCACTATCATCATCATCATCACTATCATCATCACCATCATCACTAATATCATCACCATCATGACTATTATCATCACTATCATCACTATTATCATCACCCTCATCACTATCATCACCATCATCACTATCATCGTCACCATCATCACTATCATCATCACCATCATCACTATTATCATCACCATCATCACTATCATCATTACCATCATCACCATCATCACTATCATCATCATCACCATCATCACTATCATCACTATTATCATCATCATCATCACCATCATCACTATTATCATCACCATCATCACTATTATCATCACCATCATCACCATCATCACTATTATCATCATCACCATCATCATCATCATCATCATTTAATTAATAATATAAATGATGGCAATTATTCCATTTTATTTCCTTCTCTCTCTCTCTCTCTCTCTCTCTCTCTCTCTCTCTCACCCACACCCACACACACTACCACACACACACACACACACACACACACACACACACACACACACACACACACACACACCCACACCCACCTCCCCACACCCCCCACACCCCCACCCCCACACACACCATCAAAACACAACACAAAAACATTCCAATTAGACGCAAAAAAACACCACCTATGTTTTTTTTTGTTACAATCATTTTTTTGGCCAATTAGAAGAATTTTAATTAATTTTTCGCCTCAGTAAAAATATATGGTTATAAAGAAGGCCTCTGATTGGCTGGCGAGGGACCTAGAGGGTATGGAAGGCGCTCTCTGATTGGCTGATGCGGGAGGGAGGGTGTATGGAGCGATGTGATTGGCTGAGGCCATGAGGTGGGGTTGGGAGGGGCTTTGTGATTGGGTGACCCCTGGAGAGAGAGAGAGAGAGAGAGAGAGAGACAGACAGACAGACAGACAGACAGACAGATAGAGAGACAGACAGATAGAGAGACAGACAGATAGAGAGAGAGAGCGACAGACAGACAGACAGACAGATAGAGACAGAGACAGACAGATAGAGAGTGAGATAGATAGATAGATAGATAGAGAGAGAGAGAGAGAGAGAGAGAGAGAGAGAGAGAAATTAAAGATAAGAACAAATCCGTCTTAATCGCTTCCTTGTAACTTCCTTAACACGTCATCGTACTGAAAGGGTTAAGGAGGGTCCCTAACACCTCTTCTGTAGCGATTTGTTTTTTTAGATTTTTTTGTTTTTGATTTTTTGGATTTTTTGAATTTTTGTTGTTTTGATTTTTTGGATTTTTTGGGATTTTTTCCGATTTTTTTGGATTTTTTGGGATTTGTTTTTTGTTCTTTGGATTTTTTTTTTTAGTTTTTTGGATTTTTTGGATTTGTTTTTTGGATATGGCTGGTTAATATCCTTCAGGCAGAGTGTGGTAATGTTTAATGGATTTATTTGAAGGATTTATTTAATGGATTTATTTGAAGGATTTATTTAACACTCACTAGGACAGTAAGATGTAGTAGTCTCTCTCTCTCTCTCTCTCTCTCTCTCTCTCTCTCTCTCTCTCTCTCTCTCTCTCTCTCTCATTTTCAGATTTGTTCCATATTTTATACCTCTCTCTCTCTCTCTCTCTCTCTCTCTCTCTCTCTCTCTCTCTCTCTCTCTCAGTACTCCCCTCATGAAATCCCATGCATAAGAAATCCTACGTAGAGATTTAAAGGGAGGGAGAGGGAGGAGGGAGGGAGGGAGAGCATAAATCGAGGAGGGAGGGAGGGTAAGGAAGGGAGGGAGGGAGTGTGAGGAAGAAGAGGAGGAAGAGGAAGAAGAGGAGGAAGAGGAAGAAGTGGAGGAGGAAAAGGAGTAGGAGGAGGAGGAAGAGGAAGAGGAGGAGGAGGGGAGGAGGAAGAAGGGAAGGAGGAGGAAGAGAGGGAGGAAAGAGAGGTTGCAAGGATGAGGGAGAGGGAAAGAAGGGAGGAGAAAGGGAGGAGATGATGGAGGGGGAAAATGAATGGAGAGAGAGAGAGAGAGCAAATCAGTGCATAATTTTTGTCATGTTTCTTTCATAGTGTTGTTTCTCTCTCTCTCTCTCTCTCTCTCTCTCTCTCTCTGATCACTTCCCCTGCCCATCTTTTTTCCTCTCTTTCTCTCTCTCCATCTCTCTGTTTCTCTCCCTCTCTCCGTCTCTCTCTCTTCTCTCTCTTTTTTTCCTCCACTTCGCTTGTCAAGAACAGAGGGAGAGTCTTTTTCCTCTCCCTTTCTCTCCCTTCCTCGTTCTCACCCTTTCCGCTATTCCATTTCTCTCTCTCTCTCTCTCTCTCTCTCTCACACACACACACACACACACACACACACACACACACACACACACACACACACACACACACACACACACACACACACACACCAAGGCGATGCGTCCTTATAAAACCTTCTCCCTCTTCTCCCTTCCTCCCTCCCTCTCCCTCCCTTCCCTCCCTGTCTCTCCTTCCTTCCCTCCCTCCATTTCTCTCTGTTTCCTCCTCTCTCACTCTCACACTTCATCTCCGTCACTTTCCCTCCTTTCCTCCATTCGCCTTCCTTTCCTTCATTCCTCTTCCTTTTTTCTCCTTCATTCCTTTCCATTTTCCTTCCATTCTTTTCCCTAATTTCCTCTCTCTCTCTCTCTCTCTCTCTCTCTCTTTCTATTTTGTTTCATCTTTCATACCTCTCTCTCTCTCTCTCTCTCTCTCTCTCTCTCTCTCTCTCTCTCTCTCTCTCTCTTTCTATTTTGTTTCATCTTTCATACCTCTCTCTCTCTCTCTCTCTCTCTCTCTTTCTATTTTGTTTCATCTTTCATACCTCTCTCTCTCTCTCTCTCTCTCTCTCTCTCTCTCTCTCTCTCTCTCTCTCTCTCTCTCTCTCTCAAAGTGCAAAGCAGTAAAGAAAAATATTGACCCTTATTTTCTTTCTTTTTTTTTCTTTTTTTTTTTTTTTGAGGCAGCTAATAATAGTGTCCGAAAATTTGAATCTGATTTTTGAAACCCCCATAACTCTGGCCCGGAGCTGTGGTTGTGACGCGTCGTTCAGTATGCCTCCCCCGAGCCTTGCCCACGCATTGGCCATACACCCTCTATGCCAGGGTTCATTGTGGGTTGAACTGAGGCTAAAGATGAACTAAGTCGACCCCATATGACCTTGACCTTTGACCCCTTGACCTTGCTGACCTAATCACTTCATCGCCCCTTCCTACTGTACAACTGACAAAAGTTTGGTGGAAATCCGCCGAGGGGTTCAGGAGATATCGCGCCCACACCTGTATGACCTTGACCTTTGACCCGTTGACCTTGCTGACCTCATCACTTCATCGCCCCTTCCTACTGTACCACTGACTAAAGTTTGGCCGAAATTCGTTGAGAGGTTCAGGAGATATCGCACCTACAAAAGTGTTACGAACGCAGGCACGGACCCAAGCACGCACGCACGGACAAACTAATTACTTAATGCCTCCTTCACCACAGACGGACGGACTCATAACAATACACGAAAGACAAGTTGTATATATTAAAAAAATAATAATAATAAGTTCCATATGAAGTACAATCAAAATATGGACAGGTATAAGCACTGTACATTTTTATCTCTCTGTCCGTCCGTGCGTGCGTGGGTGAGTGCGTGCGTGGGTGAGTGCGTACATGGATGAGTGCGTACATGGGTGAGTGTGTACGTGGGTGAGTGCGTACGTGGGTGAGTGTGTACGTGGGTGAGTGTGTACGTGGGTGAGTGTGCACGTGGGTGAGTGTGTACGGGGGTGAGTGTGTACGGGGGTAAGTGTGTACGTGGGTGAGTGCGTACGTGGGTGTGGAAATGGTAACAAAAATGATACTCAGGTCTTGAAAAAACAAAACAAAAAAAACATAAGAGGGACATTCAATAGACATAATCCTTTTTAACATCTCAGAAAAAATGATGAGTTTTTCTGCTCCATGTACAGTATATAGAAAATTTAGACATGATTATATATGGGAGTTGGTAAATACTTAACAATGAACTGGATGAACTGAACTAAAAGGATTGGAGATGATGCAAGTGACGATGGTGTGAGCTGGGGGGAAGGGCAGTGAATTGGTGGGGGGACAGGGCGACATGGAGGCGATTTGTTTGTGGCCACCCTTTACGGGATTAAGGCGTCTGGAGATAGAAAGATAAATGTTTCCAGTCACTTTAGGCTACAAATTTTCTCTATATGTCAGTAAACTAACAAATTAGATCACTTCAATAAATACCAAGCCTCTAATTCTGAGCTATCTATCTATTTATCTATTGCCAGGTGCCGTAATCCCATACAGGGTGGCCACAAACAAATCTCCTCCACTTCGCCTTGTCCCCCGCCATTTCACTGTCGTGCTCCCAGCTCACACCCCCACTCTCATATACCTCTCCACCCCATCCCTCCATCTCATCCTTGGCCTCCCCTTCCACCTCGCTCACATACTCTCTCCTCGTCAGTCTCTCACTCTCCATCCTCTCCATATGGCCAAACCACCTCAGTGTTTCTCCTAACGCTTCCTATCACATCAACATCCACACCACAACGCTCCTTCACTTCCACATCCACACCACAACGCTCCTTCACTTCCACATCCACACCACAACGCTCCTTCACTTCCACATCCACACCACAACGCTCCTTCACTTCCACATCCACACTACAACGCTCCCTCACTTCCATATCCACACCACAACGCTCCTTCACATCCACATCCACACCACAACGCTCCTTCATTTCCACATCCACACCACAACGCTCCTTCACTTCCACATCCACACCACAACGCTCCTTCACTTCCACATCCACACCACAACGCTTCTTCACTTCCACATCCACACCACAACGCTCCTTCACTTCCAAATCCACACCACAACGCTCCTTCATTTCCACATCCACACCACAACGCTCCTTCACTTCCACATCCACACCACAACGCTCCTTCACTTCCACATCCACACCACAACGCTCCTTCACTTCCACATCCACACCACAACGCTCCTTCACTTCCACATCCACACCACAACGCTCCTTCACTTCCACATCCACACCACAACACTCCTTCACTTCCACATCCACACCACAACGCTCCTTCACTTCCACATCCACACCACAACGCTCCTTTACTTCCACATCCACACCACAACGCTCCTTCACTTCCACATCCACACCACAACGCTCCTTCACTTCTACATCCACACCACAACGCTCCTTCACTTCCACATCCACACCACAACGCTCCTTCACTTCCACATCCACACCACAACGCTCCTTCACTTCCACATCCACACCACAACACTCCTTCACTTCCACATCCACACTACAACGCTCCTTCACTTCCACATCCACACCACAACGCTCCTTTACTTCCACATCCACACCACAACACTGCTCAGAGCCGTACTAACAAAATATGTCTCCTGAGTTAATACGTAGCCTTATTTCCCCTTATTTACACCACGGAAAATACGCAAACGCTGCCCATCAATACGCAGATCATTGCACTTATTTCTCCTACGGATTAATAGAGTGCTGAATTATTTTTCCTAGCTTATTTTTTCCTCTTCTAGTCCTTCTCACTTTTTCCTGCCGGCCGTGGTTGGAGGGACTGGTGGGTGAGGTGATATTCGTGCTTTGCCATCTTTGTGTTAGTTTCCTGAAGTGCATACCTCCACCACTACCTCCATCACTACCCACGTTAAAAAGCTTCAAGAAGATCACTATGTCTTCTACTGTTAACTACACTATATACTCCCTTCTACTCCCGTTCTCCCTCCCTCCCTCCCTTCTCCCTCTCCCTCCCTCCCCTTTCCCTTCCCCACGCTCTTCCTTTCTCCCTCCCTCTCTCTTGACCAAACCCTTTCCTTCCTCCCCCCCTTCCCTCCCTCCCTCCCATCACCCTCCCTTCTCTCCCTCCCTCCCTCCCATCACCCTCCCTCCCTCCCTCCCATCACCCTCCCTTCTCTCCCTCCCTCCCTTCTCTCCCTCCCATCACCCTCCCTCCCTCCCCTTTCCCTTCCTCACGCTCTTCCTTTCTCCCTCCCTCTCTCTTGACCAAACCCTTTCCTTCCTGCCCCCCTCCTCCCTTCCTCCCTCTCTCCCTCGCTCCCTCCACACAAACACTCGACCTGGGAACTTGTGGGGCCTTGGAGGTAAAAAGTGGAGGGGCGGAGGTATTGTCTCTCCACATATTCACTTTTCCCTCCATCTTATTGATATCTGGAGGGAGGGAGGGAGGGAGGGAAGGATCATTTGGTCTTAGTTGAAGAGTTTGATGGGAGGAAGTTTGTGGGAGGGAGGGAGAGAGGGAAGAAGGGAGAAAGGGAAGGGAGGGAGGGAAGAAGGGAGGGGGAGAGAGAGAGAGAGAGAGAGAGAGAGAGAGAGAAATGGAGGAAGGGAAGGAGGGAGGGAGAGAGGGAAGAAGGGAGAAAGGGGGGAGGGAAGACGGGAAAGAGGGAGGGAGGGAAGAAGGCAAAGAGGGAGGGAGGAAAGAAGGGAGAAAGGGAGGGAGGAAAGAAGGGAGAGAGAGGGGGAGGGAGGGAGGGAAATCAGAGGGAAGAAAGGATAAGGAGAAAAGGAAGGAAATGGAGAGATACGGAATGAAAAGAAGGAAGAAAGGGAAGGACGATGCCAGGGAAGGAAGGAAGGAAGGAAGGAGGGAAGGAAGGAGGGAAGGAAGGGAGGAAGGAAGGAAGGAAGGAAGGAGGGAAGGAAGGGAGGAAGGAAGGAAGGAAGGAAGGAAGGAAGGAAGGAGGGAAGGAAGGGAGGAAGGAGGGACGGAAGGAAAGGGGGTAGGAGTTAGGGAGAAAGGAAGAATTGAGAGAGACTGGAGGAAGGAAAGATGGAAGGGAAAAAGGAAGGAAAAAGGCAGAAGCGTGCGAGGAAGCGAAATGAAGAGAGAGAGAGAGAGAGAGAGAGAGAGAGAGTTCTGATTCTTTGAGAGGAAGGGTGTGGTCAGATAGGGAAAGAAGAGAGGGAGAGAGGGAGGGAAAGAAGAGGGAGGGAGGGAGAGGAGGGAGGTAGGGAGGAAAGGAGGGAGGGAGGGAGGGAAAGAGAAGTTTACTGGAGAGGGAGAAAAAACAGGGAAGGAGCAAAAAGGGAGAGAATTAGGAAGGCATCGAGGGAGAAGAGAGTGAATTAAGGAGATATCGTAGAGAGAGAGAGAGAGAGAGAGAGAGAATGAGCGAACAGGACCAAAAGAGTGAAAACAAGAAGCAGTGCCCTAAACCAAGACCCAGCAAACCCGTGCCCGGCAGTCATTTTAGTCTATCTATCTATCTATAGCCCGACGCCCTAATCCCGCAAAGGGTGGCCGAAGACAAAGCGCCTCCAAGTCACTCTGTCACCCACCATTTGACTACCCTCCCCCCAACTCACCCCCCCTCCCTCATATACCTCTAAACTCCATCCCTCCGCCTCATCCTCGGTCTACCCCTCCCTCTCCCTCCCTCCACCTCACCTACATACACCCTCTTAGTCAGTCTTTCATTCTCCATTCTCTCCACATGTCCAAACCACCTTAGTGTATTTCTCCTAATCTTTTCAACCACATCCACATCTACCCCACAACGTTCCTTCACTTCTTCATTCGTCAACCTGTCCCTCCACGTCACTCCACATGCTCCTCTCAAGTAACTCATTTCCACTGCTCTCACTCTTGACTTGCTCCCCTCTTGCAAGGTCCACGCCTCGCTTCCATACGTCAGGGTAGGGATCACAATACCATCATGCAGTGACTTCTTAACTTCCATACTCACCTCCCTATTTCTCATCACTGCTGTCAGTGTACCAACAACCTTTCTTCCCTGCTGTACCCTTTCACGTACTTCATCCCCCAAAGTTCCATCCTTACTCATCACACTACCCAAGTACTTGAATGCACTCACATTCTCCATATCCTCACCATCCAACCTCACTGCACACTGTGACTTCATTCCTCTCAAACACCATAACTTTACTTTTGTTTACATTAACTTTCAGCTTCCTCCTCCTACACACTGTCCCAAATTCATTCACCAAACCTTGCAACTCCCATTCATCTTCACTCAACAATACTGTATCATCAGCAAACAGCAACACCGGAAGCTTCCAAATCTCACCCTCATTCATTAGAGCCAGCCCCACATTTTAGTGCTGACGTATAAACACAACAGGATATCTAGTCAAAGATGTCACGTATCAAATTTGCCGTAAATCGGGTGAAAATTGACGATGTTATGCCCATTTGAAATTTTAGGCCCGACCCACCTGACACTGACCCCCCCTGCCGCTAACTGGGGGGGTGAGGCCCCTTGATGTAATGAGGCATATTATAGGATGCAGATTTGAAAGATGCCCCTTGAGGGGGTTTGGTTTCCTGTCTGTATAACGAATTGGAAAGCAGTTGTGGCGAAGAAACCATTACTACCCGTCCTTTGATATTGTATTATTTTTTACATTTTTGGGGCCTACAGCAACGAAACAGACAGACAGACAGACAGACAGACAAAGGAACAGACAGACAGACAGACAGACAAAGGAACAGACAGACAGACAGACAAAGGAACAGACAGACAGACAGACAAAGGAACAGACAGACAGACAGACAAAGGAACAGACAGACAGACAGACAAAGGAACAGACAGACAGACAGAGACAAAGGAACAGACAGACAGACAGACAGACAAAGGAACAGACAGACAGACAAAGAAACAGACAGACAGACAGACAGACAAAGGAACAGACAGACAGACAGACAGACAAAGGAACAGACAGACAGACAGACAGACAAAGGAACAGACAGACAGACAGACAGACAAAGGAACAGACAGACAGACAGACAGACAGACAAAGGAACAGACAGACAGACAAACCGAGTGAAAAACAAAAACAAGAAAAAGGACTTTGCCAATAAAATTAGGTCAGGAAAATAAAGAGAGAGAGAGAGAGAGAGAGAGAGAGAGAGATGAGAGATGAGAGAGAAAAAAAGGGAGCATAAAACCCCGCTCCCAATCTCCCTAAGTCCTCCCTGGTACTCTCCCTAGACCGTATGGCTTTCTCCCTGGCTCTTGTCTATCTATCAATCTATTGCCTAGTCACCCTTGGAAAATTTCTCTCTCCCTTACTGGCCATGCCTCTCTCTCTCTCTCTCTCTCTCTCTCTCTCTCTCTCTCATATTATTATTTCCTTCTGTCAGTTCTTACCTACCTACCTACCTGCCTGCCTGCCTGCCTGCCTGCCTGCCTGCCTCTCTGCCTGCCTTCCTTCCTCTTCCCCTTCTCTTCATTCCCTTTCCCTCTCTTCCTCCCTCCCTCCCTCCCTCCCTTCCTTCCTTCCTTCCTTCCTTACTTCCGTCCTTCCTTCCTTACTTCCGTCCTTCCTTCCTTACTTCCGTCCTTCCTTCCCTCCTTCCTTCCTTCCTTCCTCCCTAGCTCCTTCCTTGTCTCTCCTTCTTTCTCCTCTCTTGCTTCCCCTTTCTTCCTCTTCCCTCTTCCTGTCGCTTTCCTCTTCCTTCCTCTTCAATTTCCTTCTTTCTTCTTCCTTTTATCCATCCTTCAATCCTTCTTTCCTTCCTTTCCTCCATCCTTTCCTTCCCTTCTCCCTTCCTTCCTTCTCTCCATCCTGCTTCCTCCCTCCCCTCCTTCACTCCTTCATTCCCAAATATTAGCTTACTTTTCCCTCCTTCCCTCCCTCCCTCCTTCACTCCTTCCTTCCTTACCCCCTTCCCTCCATCCCTCCCTCCCTCCTTCCTTCACTCCCTTCTTCCCTCCCTCCCTCTCTCCCTCCCCCCTCTTTCTTTCCCTTTCTCCTTCCCTCCAACACTCCCTTCCTCCTTCTATCCCTCCTTCCCTCCCCTCTTCACTCCTTCACTCCCCCTTCCTTCACTCCTTCCTTCCTTACCCCTTCCCTTCATCCCTCCATCCTTCCCTCCTTCCTTCCCTCCTTCACTTCTTCCTTCCTTACCCCCTTCCCTCCATCCCTCCCTCCCTCCTTCCTTCACTCCCTTCTTCCCTCCCTCCCTCTCTCCCTCCCCCCTCTTTCCTTCCCTTTCTCCTTCCCTCCAACACTCCCTTCCTCCTTCTATCCTTCCTTCCCTCCCCTCTTCACTCCTTCGCTCCCTCCTTCCTTCACTCCTTCCTTCCTTACCCCTTCCCTTCATCCCTCCATCCTTCCCTCCTTCCTTCCCTCCCTTCATCCTTCCCTCCCTCCCTCCCTCCTTCCTTCTTCCCTCCTTCCTTCCCTCCTTCCTTCACTCCCTCCTTCACTCCTTCCTTCCTTCTCTCCTTCCTTCCCTCCTTCCTTCCCTCCCTCATTCCCTCCCTCCTTCGGCCACTCAAGGCTTTAATTTGGTCTGGTCTCGCTGTTTGTATTTTATTTTGAGAGAGAGAGAGAGAGAGAGAGAGAGAGAGAGAGAGAGAGAGACAGACAGACAGACAGACAGACAGACAGACAGACAAACAGGTAGAGATAAATGGATATACAGATGGGGAGAGAGAGAGAGAGAGAGAGAGAGAGAGAGAACTAATAAAACGAATGAGAAAGAGGAAACAAAATGATCTCTGTCTCTCTCTCTGTCTCTCTCTGTCTCTGTCTCTCTCTCTTTCTCTCTCTCTCATTATCTCTTACAGTTTTTCTTCTCTTTCTTCCTTCCTCTTCCTTCCTTCCTTCAAGCATTTTTCCTTCCCTCCATCCTTTCCCTCTCTCTCTCTTCCTTCGTTCTTCCTTCCTCCTTCCTTCCTCTCTTCCTTCCTTCCTTCATACATCTTTCCTTCCCTCCATCCTTCTCCCCTCTCTCTCTTCTTTCTTTCTTCCTCCTTCCCTCCTTCCTCTCTTCCTTCCTTCCTTCATACATCTTTATTTCTCTCTAGCCTTCTCCTCTCTCTCTCTCTCTCTTCTTTCTTCCTTCCTCCTTCCCTCCTTCCTATTTCGTCTTTCCTTCCATCTTCCTCCTTTCTCCTTCATCTTGCCTCTCCTCCATTTCCCTCCTTCCTTTCTTCCTTCCTTCCCTCTTTTTTACATCATTCCCATCTTCCTTCTCATTTCTTCCTTCTTCCATGCCTCCTTCCCTCCCTTCCTTCTTCCTTTCTTCCGTCTCTCCCTCCCCTTTTCCATTCCTCCTTACTTCCCTCCTTTCTTCCTTTCCTCCTTCTCTCCAGCCCTTCTTCCTTTCTCCTTCCTTCTCTCCCTTCTTCCTTTCCAACTTCCCTCCCCCTCCGTTCTTCCGTTCCTCTCTCCCTTCTTCCTTCCCTCCCTTCCTCCCTCCCCTCTTCCATTCCTCCTTACCTTTCTCCCTTCTTCCTTTCCTCCTTCCCTCCCTTCTTCCTTTCCAACTTCCCTCCCCTCCGTTCTTCCGTTCCTCCCTTCTTCCTTCCCTCCCTTCCTCCCTCCCCTCTTCCTTTCCTTGTTACCTCCCTCCCTTCTTCCTTTCCTCCTTCCCTCACTTCTTCCTTTTCAACTTCCCTCCCCCTCCGTTCTTCCGTTCCTCCCTTCTTCCCTCCCTCCCTCCCTCCCTCTCACTGACCCTCTCTCTATCCAGGCGTGTAGAGTGGTCAAGAGGAGGAGGAGGAGGAGGAGGAAAAAATGGGAGGAAGAAGAAGGGTTTGATGCGGAAGTAAATGGAAGAGAGGAGGAGGAGGAGGAGGAGGGAGAAGGAGGAGGAGGAGAAGAAAAAAGAACAAGAAAAATAACTAGAAAGCACACAGAGAGCGCATACCTCCGCCAGTGCCATCGCAGGATCCGGGTCCGCCTCAATTTTCAATCAATTCTTTCCTGTCCCATGGCCAACCCTTCCACAAAATTTCACTAAAATCCATTGGGAACTTTTGGAGATATCGTGTGCACAAACAAACACCCAAACAGACAAACATAGGTGAATACATAACCTCCTCCAGTTTCGTCGGCGGAGGTTA
>NC_136995.1:11981276-12038776 GCF_032717465.1 Coenobita brevimanus
GTAGTGGTTGTAAGATTGTGGTAAGTGTGTGGTTGCGATGGGTGGAGGTAGTTGTGGTAGTGGTGGTAGTTGTGGTAGCCGGTGGTAGTTGTGGTAGTGGTGGTAGGTGGGGGTAGTAATGGTAGTTGTGGTAGGTGGTGGTAGTTATGGTAGTTGTGGTAACTGATGGTAGCTGTTAGGTTGTGGCAATTGTGGTAGGTGGTGGTAATTGTGGTAGGTAGATGGTGGTAGTTGTGGTAGGTAGATTGTGGTAGGTGGTGGAATTCCTAGCAGGTGGAGGCGGAAGTTGTTTTTTTATATATGTCCATTGTGGTAATGTTGGTAGGCACAGCAAATAGTTGTAGCAGGTCCTGGGTATAGTTGTGGTTGTGGTAGTTCCTCCTGGTGTCAGTATTTCCACCACACTTTATGCCACTTAAATATCTTCACTCACCAAGCACTTCACTTTTCGCTTCTGTCACCGTTTCACTCACTTCATATTTCGTAATTCCGTTTTTCATTTAGTTTCGCTCAGATATTTCACTGTATTTCATCTGTTTTTTTCTTTTAAGGCTACACACTTCAATACATGTTTCTTTTTTTCACCTGTTTTAGTTTCTTTCCTAAATGCGGTCTTTATTTTCCTCACACTCTCAGTTCCTTTCGTTCACAGCGTCCCTTCGTCTTTACCTGTGTCGAGAGAGAGAGAATTATTACTTTCACTCTAGCATAAAAGGAAGAAAACATTAAATAACTAATATAAACTACTAAAAAGCCTCTTCATTCCAATAATTTTTTTCCATAACTCATACACAAAGATATTAGGAAACGAGTTACAAAAATTCGAAATAAAACTCAATCTATAGCTCAGTAAAAACAACGGTGTTTTTTTAATTCTCTTTCCATCATTATAAAATATCCAGAGAAGCCAGTTTTGTTTTGTTTTTGCATCCTAGTTTCCGTAAGAATTATTTAAAAATTTGCTCAACACCGTCAGTCACTTGTTTCACTCCCAGTTTAATATCGCTGACGTCTTGCAGTCCTTTGTTCCTTGTAAGTACTTGAATTTTCTCTATAATACGACCAAAGCTACATCAAAACCTCCATGGAGTTTATTCTGACCTAATTTTGTTCTATCGTGTATGTCTGAATGAACAAAAATAAAATAAAAATGGAAAGATCAATCCGATTCACTAGGCCGCGTTGGGTGCAGAGGGAGGAATCAGAGTCTTCCCACACTCTGACGAAGACTTGGGGTTTTCATTGTATTTCACCAGTTGTCAATTTTCTTCAGGCGGAAAGGGAATAGATTAATGTTCCTCGGACTGTACACGCTATTTCTAACCGTTACTTACAATACGAAAACTTAATATTCCATTTTTTTATCCCGAATTATACCATCCGGCCATTACGATGCGCGGATCGGAGTCTGCCTGAGCGAAACACGGGAAATAGCGCTGTGAAGTCGGAAGTGTTAATCATCTTTAGCGCTTTCCTGTTTTTTTTTTTTTTTTCCATTCTACCCAATTATTCGTCGGCAAATTTGCGTGAGAATCCAGTAAAGATGGCAGTGTGGAGGAGTTCTTATACCCCACAAAGCGCCCCTTCAAAAATGGACCGCAATGCCGTGGGTGAGGACGGACAGGACGCTATTTTCCTCGTCTGAGCAGATTTTTCAAGTTTACGTCTAACATAACCATCAATTCTGCACGCCGTAAGTAATTTTCTTCTTGTATGTTGCTTAGGTGTTTAATATATCAACGTAGATTGCCTGAATTACGTGCTGTACTAAAATCAGCAAGGGTACATGTGCTAGGACCCGCCAAAACCGACTAGAGTACTGTACACTTCAGGCTTGTACACAGCTACACACTACACCCTACCAGTGACTAGATACACGATTGGGAAAGCTCTAGAAGGGCCCTAAATCCTAACTAGGGTAGGCTAATGTTGTGTAAGGAATGTAGATGGCGCTGGTGGAGCGTGTCGTCTGCATGTAAACAAAAGCACATGTTTGAGGATTGACATTTCGCCAGGACCGTATCTCAGGATGGTAAAAAAAACAATATCTTTACTTCCATTACTGATTATTAAATGATGGATAAAGCAGAATGGAATAAAGAAGGATAAGAAAAACAATACATTTCCTCCCGCTATAGACAAACGAACAAAGGCTAAAGCAGAATGAAAAATAAACACAAATACGAGGGAGGTCAAAATGGAGGGTTGCGTCAGTACATGTTGATCTGTCTCTTCGTCTTTTGTGATGAAGGAAGAAATTGGTGTTAGCGAAATAAAATCCATCATCTCTGTCATACGTGTTTTTTTTTTTTTTTAATGCGAGGAAGAAGGAACCAAAGGCCATGAGCCTGCAATAAGAGTTCCCTCCAAGAGAAAAACAAAATACAAGAGAGAGCCAAATTCAAGATCCATTCATTTGGAGATAGTTGCTAAATAAATCGCGTAGCTGTATCGAGAGTTGTTGATGAGTAACCCCGGTCTTCCCGGACGGACGCCGCATTTGCGTCTCTCCACCCAACTAACAGGGGCATCATCATAGACCCCACATCACCCCGTTCTTTGGTTCTATGGTTACCACCCAGCGATGTAAATGGGTTCTTGGGGCTTGTCACTCAGTGTAGAACCACCTGAAGTGGAAAAAAGAGTAATAAAAAATGAAGGAAAGGATGCGAGAAGTAGGAAGAAAAGAGGGTAGACTCAGAAAAAGAATGATTGTGAAGGAAGCAATAGGCAGCACTACATCAGGTGAGTGGACGATGGGCACCAACGCCTACCCCTTGTCCTGAACGTGTTTTAGAGACCGATTTACTTTATTCTGTTCCATGGTTTCCTCCTAAAGCAACAGAACAGTAGAGTGACAGTTAAAGAGAGAGAGAGAGAGAGAGAGAGAGAGGTATAATCGCACTGAAGGGGTGGTAGTTGTGGTAGCGATTTTCTGGTTGTGGTAGCGGCGGATGGTCACAGGGATTGTGGTAGGAAGTGTGGTAGTTACTCCGATTGTGGTAGAAACTGTGGTTGGTGCTGACACTGTGGTGGGATTTGTGGTAGGTGCTCAGTGTCAGATGTGGTAGGAATTGTGGCAGGAAATTTGGTGGGAATTGTGGTAAATCCGTAACTGTGGTACTTCAGGAATTGTGTTAGGTAAGAATATGCAGGCGACACGTAGATTGTGGTAGGAATTGTGGTAGGGACTGAGGCAGGAATTGTAGTTACTCAATGTGTGGTAGGTACTTGTGGTAGGAATTGTGGTAGGTAGCGTACTTGTGGGAGGGAAAGTAAGATATTTGTGGTAGGAATGTTGGGAGGACTTGTGGTAGGAATTTGGGTAGGAATTGTGGTAGGAATTGCGGTGGGTATTTTGATAGGAATTCTGGCAGGAATTTTGGTGGGACTTGTGGTAGGAATTTTGGTAGCTGTGGTAGGAATTTTGGTAGAAATTGTGGTAGGAACTGCGGTAGGAATTTTGGTAGGAACTGTGGTAGGAATTTTGGTAGGAACTGTGGTAGGAATTTTGGTAGTAATTCCGGTGGGAATTTTGGTAGGAATTGTGCTAGGAATTTTGATAGGACCTGGTAGGAATTGTGGTAGGAATTTTGGTAGCAATTGCGGTGGGAATTTTGGTAGGAATTGTGGTACTAATTTTGGTAGGAACTGGTAGTAATTTTGATAGGAACTGTGGTAGGAATTGCGGTGGGAATTTTGGTAGGAACTGTGGTAGGAATTTTGGTAGGAACTGTGGTAGGAATTTTGGTAGGAACTGTGGTGGGAATTGTGGTAGGAACTGTGGTGGGAATTGTGGTAGGTACTTGTGGATTGTGGTAGCCAACTATATCTTGCTTGGTCACCTTCACAGTCCCTTTATGTCGGATTTTCTCTCCCTTTCTCTCCCTCTCCCTCCCTCCCTCCCTCTTTTTCCTCCACCCTCACTGCCTTCCTTCTTCCCTCCCTCCCTCTTTCCTTCTTCCCTCCCTTCTTCCTTCCTTCTTCCCTCCTTCCTTTTCTTCCTTCCACACATTATCTCTCCCCATTTTCTTTCTTCTTTCTACACCTCCCTTTCCTTCATCCCTCCCTCCATCGTTCCTCCTTCCCTCCCTCCCTCCCTCATTCCTCCCTTCCTCCCTCCCTCTTTCTCTCCTTTCCTGACTCTCCCTATTTCTATCCCTTTTTTTTCTTCCATCTCTGCCTGCTTTCCTCCCTCCCTCTTCCTTCCTTCCCTCTTCCATCCCTCCCTCCCTTCCTCCTCCCTTACTTCCTCCTTCGTTTCCTTTTCCCTCCCTCCCTCTTCCCTTACTTCCTCCTTCGTTTCCTTCTCCCTCCTTCTTTCTTCCTCCCTTCCCTCTCTCCTTCCCCTTTCTTCCCTACGGTACACTCCCTTTGGCTACTTTTCGCCCTGGTTTCCTCCCTTACTACCTCCTCTTCCTCCCTACCTTACTTCCTCTGCTACTCCCTTTCCTCCACCTACTCCTCTCTCTCATTCTTTCTCTCCCTTTGTCGTTCTCCATCTCTCCCTCCCTCCCTTTCTCCTCTCTCTCTCTCTCTCTCTCTCTCTCTCAAATGCCACTTGAGGAGGGGTAGACTTGTGTGTGTGTGGATTATGTGTGGATACGTTGTACTTGAGAGAGATGAAAACACACACACACACACACACACACACACACACACACACACACACACACACACACACACACACAGAGCACTTCCTCGTGACTATAATAGCGCGCGTAAAAAAAGAAGAAGCGAGATTAGCCTTTAGACACTGGATTATAATTGTCACACTCCCACGAGAGAGAGAGAGAGAGAGAGAGAGAGAGAGAGAGAGCACTTCATATATATATATACTATAAATTTTCTCTATATATCTGAAACTGAAAAACCGAGAGAGATTTTTTGCAATAAGCTTTTTTCTGTCGCAGGTGTATGTGTAAAATATTTTGCTCACCTTCTTTTACCTCTTCGTTTTTTGTTTTCAGGTGTAACTTCATTTATTCACCTGTACACCTGTCTTTCCTCTGATTCTGTCTTTTTCCCCTCTTTCGCCTTCTTTTTCTCTTTTCCTCTCTCTCTCTGGCTCTCTCTTCTCTTTCTCCTCCCTCTCTCCTTCTTTTACTCTTTTCCTCTCTCTCTCTCTCTCTCTCTCTCTCTCTCTCTCTCTCTCTCTCTCTCTTCACCTATCTCTAGCCTTTCCCTACCTTTCTTTCTTTACCATTTCTTCTCTTTCTCCCCTACCTTTCATGCTTCCCTCCCTTCCTCCACTTTTCTTCCTCTCTCTCTATCCTATGTTCCTTCTTCCTTTTCCTTCCTCTCTACTTCTCTCCCTTCCCTTCATCCCTTCCTTCCTCTCTCTTCTCCCTTCCCTTCATTCCTCCCTCCCTCTCTCTTCTCCCTTTCATTCATCCCTTCCATCCTCTCTCTTCTCTCTTCTCTTCATTCCTCCCTCCCTCTCTCTTCTCCCTTCCCTTCATTCTTCCCCTCCGCTCCCTTCTCCCCTCCCTTCATCCCTCCCTTCCTCTCCCTTCTCCCTTAGTTCCCACACGATCCTCCACTCCCTTCTTCTCTCCCTCCCTCTCACCTATGTCTCACCTCCCTTCCTTCTCCCTTCCCTCCCTCTCTGCCCTCCCTCCCCCAAACTTTCCCCCTCTCTTCCATCCCTCCTTATCTACTTTCCTCCGTCTTTCCCTTCCCCTCCTCCCTCTCTTCCTCCCTCCTCCTCCTCCTCCTCCCTACAAAGAGGCTTACGGAAGGGAGGTGACAAAACAGGTGTTGGGGCAGGGGGAACCGTGCTCTGTAGGGCCCCTGTCAGCTCTAACCCTGCCCCCCTGCCACCTCTGTCCCTCCCCCTGTCAGCTCTAACCCTGCCAGCTCTATGGTACCCTGTCAGCTTTATAACCCCTGTCAGCTCTAGTACCCTGCCAGCTTTAACCCTGCCAGCTGTAGTACCCTGTCAGCTCTATGGTACCCTGTCACCTCTAACCCTGTCAGCTCTATGGTAACCTTTCAGCTCTATAACCCCTACCAGCTCTATAGTACCCTGTCAGCTCTATGGTACCCTGTCAGCTCTATGGTACCCTGTCAACTCTATAACCCCTGTCAGCTCTATAGTACCCTGTCAGCTCTATAGTACCCTGTCAGCTCTATGGTACCCTGTCAGCTCTACGGTATATACCATGTCAGCTCTATAGTACCCTGCCAGCTCTATACTACCTTGTCAGCTCTGTAGTACCCTGTCAGCTCTATGGTACCCTGTCAGCTCTATAGTACCCTGTCAGCTCTATAGTACCCTGTCAGCTCTAGTACCCTGTCAGCTCTATAGTACCCTGTCAGCTCTATAGTACCCTGTCAGCTCTGTAGTACCCTGTCAGCTCTATGGTACCCTGTCATCTCTATAGTACCCTGTCAGCTCTATATCATGTCAGCTCGAGAGAGAGAGAGAGAGAGAGAGAGAGAGAGAGAGAGAGAGAGAGAGAGAGAGAGACAGACAGACAGACAGACACAGGCAGACAGATAGACACAGAGACAGACAGACAAAGGAGAGAGAGAGAGAGAGAGAGAGAGAGAGAGAGGCGAGGAATGAATACCAAGGAGAGGGAGGCGATGCAGACCGAGAATGAATAATCACAAATTGAAAGGAATATTGAATTACGGGAGACGAAAGTGGAAGAAGCGAAGGATGAATTTTGGAGCTGATTCTGTGTGTTAAATTTAGAGAAACTTGAAAAGAAGAAAAATATATAGAAAAAGGCTGAGTCTCCTGGTGTGGGCGTGGGGTGTGTGGCAGAGGGAGTGGGAAATGGCTCAGTCTGCTGGTGTGGGCGTGGGAGTAGGACATGAGTATCGATGGACAAACATGGACCATTTTCTTTCTTTCTTTCTTTCTTTAATTCCGGCTCAGAAAAAATCCTCGTTGGGAAGTGGTTGAAATTATCTCCATTAATCTACCTTCTACTCTCTCTCTCTCTCTCTCTCTCTCTCTCTACGTTATGTCTCTACTCTCTCTTTTTTCTCATTCCTCGCTCACTTTCTTCCTCTCTCTCTCTCTCTCTCTCTCTCTCTCTCTCTGGCCTTGTCGTAGTGATGGATGGTTAAAGATAAGATAGAAAGGCAAAACTTTTCCTTCCCTCCTTCCTTCCTTCCTTCCCTCCTTCCTTCCTTCCTTCCTTCCTTCCTTCCCTCCCTTCCTCCTTCCTTCCTTCCTTCCCTCCTTCCTTCCTTCATTCATTCTCCTTCATTCCTTCCCTTCTTAACTCCTTCCATCCTTCATTCCCTCCTTCCTTCCTTCCTTCATTCTTTCATTCCCTCCCTTCCCTCCTGCCTTCCCTCCTTCCTTCCTTCCTTCCCTCCTTCCTTCCTTCCTTCATATTCCTTCATTCTCTGATTTCGTCTTCATTTGTCTCCTTCACTTTCATGTTGCCTTCTTACTTTCCTCCTTCCTTCTTCTTCCTTCCTAATTCCTTCTCTTCCTTCTTTCCTCCTCTTTTCCTCTACTCCTTCATTATTCTCTCCCTTTCACCCTTCTCCTCCTTCTCCATCTCTCTCTCTCTCTCTCTCTCTCTCTCTCTCTCTATCTCTCTCTCTCTCTCTCTCTCTTCCTTCTGCCTTCCTTCAGTTCATCTTAATCCAGAACGTGTTGTTATATAATTGGTCTTTCCTTCTCTTCTGCCTATCATTTCCTTCCTTCCCTCCTCGGTTCCTTCCTTCTCCTCTTCGTTCCTTCCTTCCCTCCTCACTTCCTTCCCTCTACTCTTCGTTCCTTCCTTCCCTCCTCACTTCCTTCCTTCTCCTCTTCGTTCCTTCCTTCCCTCCTCACTTCCTTCTACTCTTCGTTCCTTCCTTCCCTCCTTTCCTCCTCACTTCCTTCCTTCTACTCTTCGTTCCTTCCTTCCCTCCTTCCCTCCTCGCTTCCTTCCTTCTCCTCTTCATTCCTTCCTTCCCTCCTTCCCTCCTCGCATCCTTCCTTCTCCTCTTCGTTCCCTCCTTCCCTCCCTCTCTCCTCGCTTCCTTCCTTCTGTTCTTCGTTCCTTCCTTCCCTCCTTCCCTTCTCGCTTCCTTCCTTCCCTCCTCGCTTCCTTCCTTTTGTTCTTCGTTCCTTCCCTCCTTACTTCCTTCTCTGTATTCTTCGTTCCTTCCTTCCCTCCTCGCTTCCTTCCGTCTCCTCCTCGTTCCTTACATCCTTCTTCTCCCTCGTCTCCTCCTCTCCTTCCTCCTTCGTCACCTGGAAAGAAAGATTACACATTAAAACTCTCCTTCCAGACACATCAACATCCTTTTCCACCTCCTTCCCATTTCCTTCATCCTTCCTTCCATTTCCTCCCTCCAAATCCCTCTCCTTCCCAGTTCCTTTCTCCTGCCTTCTTCCCTCCCTCCCTCCTCCTTCCCCAAGATGAAGGAAGGGGAGGGAAGGAAGGAGGAAATTTACCTTGTCAGAAAAATGTCACTTTGAAAGAGTTAATCAGATTTATGGCCGTCCTTCTCAAATATTTTCACTTAACTATCTGACAGGTGAGATGAAGGTATTTTTCCCCGCCTCCGACTCTGGGCATAGGTTTGATAGCCCGTTCCTTGATGTCCAGTAGCTCACCTAGGTACCATACAACACATGTCACCCTTTGGACGCTAATACCCACCGTCCATATTGAATACATGCTAGGGTATTGGTATTAGCGGAGGTGTAGATGAATTATGTCTTTTTGTCCGAAATTCTCCTCTTTATTCCCTGCCGCAGCCCAGAATCGAACCCGCATTCAGTACAACAGCCTCTCTACTCACTAGGATGTTATACAGGATTCCGGGAGCTTGGATGGTGGCTGAGTGAGAGTGTGGCCCATTTAACCAGCCTGGGTTTGGGTTAGTTATGCAGGATTCCGGGAGCTTGGATGGTGGCTGAGTGAGAGTGTGGCCCATTTAACCAGCCTGGGTTTTGATTAGTTACGCGGGATTCCTGGAGCTGGGATGGTGGCTGAGTGAGAGTGTGGCCCATTTAACCAGTCTGGGTTTGGGTTAATATTATACCACACAATTCAGATCAAAACTTAACCAGCTCTTCCTTCTCCC
Organism: Coenobita brevimanus; assembly: GCF_032717465.1. NCBI lineage: Eukaryota > Metazoa > Arthropoda > Malacostraca > Decapoda > Coenobitidae > Coenobita > Coenobita brevimanus. The sequence goes on from NC_136995.1 coordinate 11,990,325, forward strand.
ATGTCCCACGTATCTACAAAATTTCACTACAATCCACCTACAACTTCTTTTCGATCTTGTAGACAAACGGAGGTGACTGCAATACCGCCTCGATTTTTGTGTGACGGAGGGAAATAAACAGATCCATGTGAGAAATATGCAAGGACGTAAAATTTTGAAAAACTACATGGAATAAAAAATAATTATAATAATAAAAAAATAGTCAGTCACATCTTCCCCTCGGTCGACGAGTAGGGTCCCGGGGCTAGGTTTTTCATTTTAGGGTATTTATGGATAGAAGGCGAGCTGAGGATGAGATGGAGGGATGGATTGGAGAGATGTATGAGAGAGAAGGGTGTGAGCTAGGAGTAGGGCAGTGAAATGGCTGGGGGCGACATGGAGGCGATTTGTTTGTGGCCACCCCTTATGGAATTGAGATGGAGTGAAGAGGTATATGAGAGAGGGAGGTGTGAGTTGGGGGGGGGGAAGGCAAGTGAAATGGCGGAGGACAGGGCGACATGGGGACGATTTGTTTGTAGTCACCCCTTATGGGATTGAGATGGAGTGGAGAGGTATATGAGAGAGGGAGGTGTGAGCTACAAGTAGGGCAGTGAAATGGCGGGGTACAGGGCGACATGGAGGCGATTTGTTTGTGGTCACCCCTTATGGGATTGAGATGGAGTGAAGAGGTATATGAGAGACGGAGGTGTGAGCTGGGGAGACGGCAGTGAAATGGCGGGGGACAGGGCGACATGGAGGCGATTTGTTTGTGGCTACCCCTTATGGGATTGAGGCGTCTGGCAATAGATAGACATTAGAATTACAAAACTTTCAGAGCAATATTATGGAAATCCGTCACTCCATTGGGGCCGTTCTGACCACTACACCACTTTATTTCACGCAGGGAAGAAGGAACCCAAGGCCAGGAACCAGCAAATTGTTCCCTTCAAGAAAAAAACAAAAAACAAAAACAAGATAACAGCGAAATCGACCTCACGCCATCTTGAGCGCTCAGTGGTAACAGTGGATTAGCACCGGATTATGATGCTAGTCACGAAGAAGTGCTTTGGAAAGGGCGTAGAGCGGTAGTGTGGTGTTATTCTGTAGGGCTACGTGAAATTAACTGAAAAAGGAAGAAAATGGGTGATATAGGGAGGACATGAAATTGTATTGAAAAAAAAAAAAACTAGATTTCAAAAGGCGAATGTGTGTGTGTGAGAGAGAGAGAGAGAGAGAGAGAGAACATCAGCAAATAAAAAACTGAATATCTTAAAACACACACACACACACACACACACACACACACACACACACACACACACAGCAAATTAAAAACAGCGAATCTCTTACACACACACACACACACACACACACACACACACACACACACACACACACACACACACACACACAGAGCAAATTAAAAACAGCGAATCTCTTAAACACACACACACACACACACACACACACACACACACACACACACACACACACACAGAGCAAATTAAAAACAGCGAATCTCTTAAACACACACACACACACACACACACACACACACACACACACACACACACACACACACACACACACACACACACAGTATAATTGCCCCCACATACAGGTTACCCCTCCCCCTTTTATAATTGCGGTCATTATTGGTAGCGACCTTGTCTGTTTGTTGGGTGTTTTTTTCTGTGTTTGTTTGTGTTTGTTTTTATCACTTTCAAAAAATCTATATATTGGTTTTAGTTACTGGTTGCTGTGTGTGTGTGTGTGTGTGTGTGTGTGTGATATTTCGCTTGTGTGTGTATGTGTGTGTGTGTGTGTGTGTGTGTGTGTGTGTGTGTGTGTGTGATATTTCGCTTGTGTGTGTATGTGTGTGTGTGTGTGTGTGTGTGTGTGTGTGTGTGTGTGTGGATATACAGTTTTATAACATTTCACGTAGTTTAATTTTCACGTTCTGATGCCTGACCTACCTCTGATGTCACGTACTTTCAATTAATTTCACGTCCTTTTTTTATTCCATCTTTTTCATAACATTTCACGTGCCTGTTAACTTTTCACGTCACCTTTCACGTGATTTGTTAATGTTAAGTCTGTTTTTATGGTTTTCTCCGTACCGTTCAACTATTCACGTACTTTCATAGTTTTGCACGTTCTTATTATTTCCACGTACATTATATTCCATCTACGTGCCACCCTTTCACGTGCTTTCACTTCACGTACTTGGCTAGTCTTTCATGTATCAGTTAATTTCACGTGCTTTCATAAAAATTCACGTCCTTTGTTTCACGTACAATATTTTCACCACGTACTTTTCTGATCAACATCTTTTTATAACTTTTCACGTATCTTATTTTCCTTACTGATTTTTTGTCTTATGGTCTTCAATAATTTTAATACTTTTCACGTAATTTATGAATATTTCACGTACTCTTAATTTCCTTCATTTCACGTGCAAGTTTTTTTTTTATATAAAATTTCACGTACCTTCATAACCCCATAACACGTACTACATTAAGACCTTTTTTTCACGTACTTTCACATTTCACGACCTCTTAATTTCCTTCATTTCACGTACACGTTCTTTATAACATTTCACGTACCTTCATAACCCCATAACACGTACTCTTTAACACTCTTAGGACCTCTTGACTCGATCTTACGTGAATATAATCGCCTTGAGTTACGTGAAATAAGTTCGAACTACTACTACTACTACTACTACTACCACAGCCATTACTATTACTCCTACTACTACCATTTCTACTACTGTTACTACTACTGCTGCTACTACTACTACTACTACTACTACTACTACTACCACAGCCATTAGTATTACTCGTACTACTACCATTTCTACTACTGTTACTGCTACTACTACTGTTACTACTACTACCATTATTACATGTACTACTACTACTACTACTACTACTACTGCTGCAACTACCACCACCACCACTACTACTGCTACTACCGTTTCTATTACTACTACTGCTACTATTACGACTACTACTTCTAAATAAAGACTATCAAAGCTTCCCTGCTCCTATAACTCAAAGCTAAAAGACACCTACTTAGCTTTGGCCTTTAGCTGGGTCAAAGAAGAGTTGAGCTGATCACACGACCCAACACAATCATAGCTTTCCCCTTAGCTTCCTCTTAGCTGTCTCACATTAGCTGGCTTTAACTGGGAGAGAAAATGAGAGAAAAAAGCAAACAGGATGAAACTTTTTACCCTGCGTTTTTTCTTTCTTTCTTTCACAAACAGTCGGCTTCAAAAATTCACTTGTTTTTCCACTGCGTCTGCGTCTCATGAAGAATTTTGTGTCAGCAGATGATTACACCACAAGTCTGTCTTTATCTATCTATCTATCCATCTCTCTCTCTGCCTACCTATTCTTTTGTCTATCTATCTATCTTATATTAGCCAACAGAGGGAAGTGGGAAGCAGAGGAGGTGAATTATTAGGCAAGCTTCTGTCTCGTGTCAAGCCTCCCTCAGCTTAGGAATATTTGGATGCAGAGGAGGGTGAGGGATAGGCAAGGTGGACCATTTAGCGAGCCTCTGTAGGCGACTTTACACAGCAGCCTACCTGGTCTGTACCTCTCAAAAACGTAAGCCAGTGTAGGAAAGTGAGGAGCAGGAGAAGTTTGGTTATTCTTGTCAATATTATTATTAGTCTTAGTTATTTTAGAGTTGCGGTATTTCAAAGGCTATCTGACCTACAGCCTTCAGTCTTAGTCAACGGCCAGCTGTCTCTTTCTTCTGGCTAAATATGAGGCAATCCGTCAACTGGATCTCCGGAAGTGAGTCAGCCACGCAGTCTCAAGAACCGCTTAAACTAGCAAGCTCAAATGTGATTACAATACAGCCTCAAGGCGACGCAGTGCAGCGGGGAGCGTGGTTCCAGTCGGTGGATTATTCTCTGACATCGCCTGGGGTTAGAAATTAAGACTCTTCTGAGCATTCCGGATGTCATCTAACTTTCCTTAAAGAAATAAAGCCAGAGCCACCAAGCTTGTTGGGCCTATAGTAAACTGTGATGACCTAAGGTGACATGTACAAGATCAGTCATCTTGACCTCAAATTCCCTTTATAGCTCGGCTTGTAGTAGGCAATGGCTGTGGCAAGTTTTTCTTTATTAAAATTTTCGTTGGACAATTTTACGGGGTTGTAGTTGTTATTATTATTATTAGTAGTAGTAGTAGTAGTATTACTATTACTATTCTTATTACTATTATTTATTATCACTATTAATGCTGCTACTACTACTACTACTACCACCACCACCACTACCTCTACAACTACAACAATTTTTTTCCCTAATGTACAGTCGCAGGCAAAAATATCGATCCAGTTCTGAGCGATATATAACAACACCGTGACCATTGACTTCTTACACACCCCGTAAGTGGCCACATCACCTTCCCAGAATATTGCGTAGGTTTTTCACAATATTGCGTAAGTTTTTCACAATATTGCGTAAGACAGGTGAGAGAGATTATTTTTCCGCGGCTTCTCACCTGCAGCGGTCGGCGATATCACCCCGACCGACCGACCGACCGCTGTCCCGCCGCCGACGCCGCCGCCACACCGCCGCCACAACCACCACAATTACCACAATTTCCACAACTACCACTTACCACAACCATTACAGTTACTACAACTACCACAATTGCCACTACTACCTCAATTACCACTACCACAACCACCACTGCCACAATTACCACAACTACCACAATGACCACTACCGCGATTACCACAACTACCAGTTACCACTGTCACAGTCACCACTACCACAATTACCACTACTACCACAATTACCACTACTACCACAATTACCACAGCAACCATAACTGTCAAAAAACATAGGCACATAATTTACTTTAAACCTACCACCACCACACAACTACCACAATTACCACTGTCTCAGCAACCACAACTACCACTACCACACCAACCACCATTGCCACCACAAATACCACACTAACCACACTTCTGCCACCAGAGGCCTTAATACCATCTACACCACTACCACCACAATTACCACACCACTACCCAGCCTACCACTATCACCATAACTACCACACCTACCAACCACCACCACCATTGCTACCACACACCTACCACACTACCACCACCACTACCACACATACCAACCACACTGCCACCACCACTACCACACACACACACACACACACACACACACACACACACACACACACACACACACACACACACACACACACACACACACACACACACACACACAACTACTACAACGACAGAAAACTACTACTAGTACCACAGTTATTTCATCTCACCTACCACACCACTACCACAACTACCACACAACACCCATTACGCAGCTACCACTACCACAGCCACTACTACTACTACTACTACCACAGCCACTACCACGTAACACATAGTACATTATACTACTACTACTACTGTTACTACTACTACTGCTGCTATTACTACTACTACCACTACTACCACCACCACACCACAACCACCACAATCACCAGTCCTACCACCACTGCAACATCAGTCTCCATCACAACTCCCACCACCATCAGTACTGCCACAACAACTACCACAACCCCACATCAAATTCCACCAAGCTACCACCACCACTACTACCACAATTACCACACCCGCCACAGCTACCAACATTACCATAACTACCACCATTAACTTCACCGCAACTACCACAACTACCAACATTACTCTCTTTAATTCTCGGTGATACTCTTGCGCGTTTTCTCTCTCCCTCTCTCAATGTGGTTACAGTATCTCTCTCTCTCTCTCTCTCTCTCTCTCTCTCTCTCTCTCTCTCTCACACACACACACACACACACACACACACACACCACAATCTGTCACAGTCTTTTAACCCTCTCTCTCTCTCTCTCTCTCTCTCTCTCTCTCTCTCTCTCTCTCTCTTTCCTCCAGTTATTCCTTTTTCTTTGCGTTTTTTCCTTCTCCTTTGCTTCCTTCCTTCCTTCCATCCATCCTTCTTTCCTTCCTTCCTTCCATCCATCCTTCTTTCCTTCCTTCCTTCCATCCATCCTTCTTTCCTTCCTTCCTTCCATCCATCCTTCTTTCCTTCCTTCCTTCCATCCATCCTTCTTTCCTTCCTTCCTTCCATCCATCCTTCGTTCCTTCCTTCCTTCCATCCATCCTTCCTTCCTTCCATCCATCCTTTCCTTCCTTCCATCCATCCTTTCCTTCCTTCCATCCTTCCTTCCTTCCATCCATCCTTCCTTCCTTCCTTCCTTCCATCCTTCCTTCCATCCTTCCTGCCTTCCATCCATCCTTCCATCCTTCCTTCCTTCCTTCCTTCCTTCCATCCATCCTTCCTTCCTTCCTTCCTTCCTTCCATCCTTCCTTCCTTCTATCCATCCATCTTTCCTTCCTTCCTTCCATCCATCCATCCTTCCTTCCTTCCTTCCATCCTTCCTTCCTTCCATCCATCCTTCCTTCCATCCTTCCTTCCTTCCTTCCTTCCATCCATCCTTCCTTCCATCCTTCCTTCCTTCCATCCATCCATCCATCCTTCCTTCCTTCCATCCTTCCTTCCATCCTTCCTTCCTTCCATCCTTCCTTCCTTCCTTCCATCCTTCCATCCATCCTTCCTTCCAACCTTCCTTCCTTCCATCCTTCCTTCCATCCATCCTTCCTTCCTTCCTTCCATCCTTCCTTCCTTCCTTCCATCCTTCCTTCCATCCATCCTTCCTTCCTTCCTTCCATCCTTCCTTCCTTCCTTCCATCCATCCTTCCTTCCATCTTTCCTTCCTTCCATCCATCCATCCATCCTTCCTTCCTTCCTTCCATCCTTCCTTCCTTCCTTCCTTCCTTCCATCCATCCATCCTTCCATCCTTCCTTCCATCCTTCCTTCCTTCCTTCCATCCTTCCTTCCTTCCATCCTTCCTTCCTTCCTTCCATCCTTCCTTCCTTCCTTCCTTCCATCCTTCCTTCCTTCCTTCCATCCTTCCTTCCTTCCATCCTTCCTTCCTTCCTTCCATCCTTCCATCCATCCATCCATCCTTCCTTCCTTCCATCCTTCCTTCCTTCCATCCTTCCTTCCTTCCTTCCATCCTTCCTTCCTTCCTACCTTCCATCCTTCCTTCCTTCCTTCCTTCCTTCCATTCATCCATCCTTCCTTCCATCCTTCCTTCCTTCCTTCCTTCCTTCCTTCCCCTAAACCTCTCTTCCACCCCTCCTCCTCCTTCTCCTATCTTCTTTTTTCTCTATATCCACTCTTCCTTGCTTCCTTCCTTCCTTCCCTCTTCCTTCTTCCTTCCTTCTCTCCACTCCTTCCATCCTTCTTTCCTTCCCTCATTCTTTCCTTCTTCCTTCCTTCCTTCTTCCCTCCTTCCTTCTTCCTTCCTTCCTTCTTCCTTCTTTCTTCCCTCATTCCTTCTTCCTTCCTTCCTTCTTCCCTCATTCCTTCTTCCTTCCTTCCGTCTTCCCTCCTTCCTTCTTCCTTCCTTTTCTCTCCACTCCTTCCATCCTTCGTTCCTTCTTCCCTCCTTCCTTCTTCTTTCCTTCTCTCTCCACTCCTTCTTCCATCCTTCCTCCCTCCTTCCTTTTTCCTTCCTTCTCTCCACTCCTTCCATCCTTCTTCCATCCTTCCTTCTCTCTCCACTCCTTCTCTCCTTCCTTCTCTCTCCATTCTTCCTTCCTTCTCTCCTTCTCTCCTTCCATTTCACTCCACTCCTCCTTCCCTCCCTCCATCTCTCTCCACTCCTCCTTCCCTCCCTCCTCCTCTTCCTCCTCCTCCTCCTAAACTCATCCTTCATACTGAGATTCCCCTAATTTTCTTTTATCTATACTTCCTTCTCTCCTCCTTCCTTCCATTCTTCCTACCTCTTCCTTCCTCATCCTTCTACTCCTCCTTCCCTCTTCTCTTCTTCCTCCTCTCTTTCTGCTTTCCCTCTCGCATTCCTTTCTTCCCTTCCTTTCCTCCTTTCTCCTCCTCCTCCTCCTCCTCCTTCTCCTCCTCCTCCTCCTCATTCTCCTCTTTTTCCACCAGTTTTACCCTTTATTCCTCTTCCTTCCTCCTTCTTTTCTCCTTCCTTCTTCCTCTTCCCCTTCTTCCCTCTTTCCACTATTTCCCTCCTTCCTTCTTCCATCCATCCTTCTCCTCTCCTTCCTTCTCCCATCCTTCCTCCTCCCATTCTTCTTCCCCTCCTTCCCTCTCCCTTCCTTCTTCCCTCTTTCCTTCTCTCATCCTTCCTTCCTCCCTCCTTCCTTCACCCATTCTTCCTTCTCCCCTTCTTCCATCTTCCCTCCTTCCTTCTCCCACCCTCTCTTCCCTCCTTCCTTCTCCCACCCTCTCTTCCCTCCTTCCTCCTCCCATCCTTTCTTCCTTCCATCTTTCTCCCCTCCTCCCATCCTCTCTTCCCCTTCTTCCCTCTTTCCACTAATTCCCCTCCTTCCTTCACCCATCCTTCCTTCCTTCCTTCTCACCTCCTTCCTTCACCCATCCTTCCTTCCTTCCTTCTCACCTCCTTCCTTCTCCCATCCTTCCATCTCCTCTTCTTCCTTCTCACCTTCTTCCTGCTCCCATCCTTCATTCTTCCTCTTCCCCATTCTTCCCTCTTTCCACTATTTCCCCTCCTTCCTTCTTCCTTCTTCCATCCATCCTTCTCCCCTCCTTCCTTCACCCATCCTTCCTTCCTTCCTTCCTTCCTTCCCTCCTTCCCTTCCTTCACCAATCACAGTCTTCCTCCTTTGGTTCCGCATCGCTGACTGGCAGACGCAAAATGACCCTTACCCCTCTCTTTGGCGGCGAATGTTGGTTGTTTGGGCAAGAAATGTTGGTTGTTTGGGTGAGAATGTTGGTTGTTTGGGCTGGAAATGTTGGTTGTTTGGGCTGGAAATGTTGGTTGTTTGGACTGGAAATGTTGGTTGTTTGGGCTGGAAATGTTGGTTGTTTGGGTGGGAATGTTGGTTGTTTGGGCTGGAAATGTTGGTTGTTTGGGTGGGAATGTTGGTTGTTTGGGTGAGAATGTTGGTTGTTTGGGTGAGAATGTTGGTTGTTTGGGTGAGAATGTTGGTTGTTTGGGCTGGAAATGTTGTTTGTTTGGGTGGGAATGTTGGTTGTTTGGGCTAGAAATGTTGGTTGTTTGGGCTGGAAATGTTGTTTGGGTGAAGAATGTTGCTTGTTTGAGAATGTTGGTTGTTTGGGCTGGAAATGTTGGTTGTTTGGGCTGGAAATGTTGGTTGTTTGGGTGGGAATGTTGGTTGTTTGGGCTGGAAATGTTGTTTGAGTGAGAATGTTGGTTGTTTGGGCTTGTTTGGGCTGGAAATATTGGTTGGTTGTGTGGGAATGTTGGTTATTTGGGCTGGAATTGTTGGTTGTTTGGGTGAGAATATTGGTCGTTTGGGTGAAAATGTTGGTTGTTTGAGTGAGAGTGTTGGTTGTTTGGGCTGGAAATGTTGGTTGTTTGGGTGGGAATGTTGGTTGTTTGGATGAGAATGCTTATTGTTTAGGTAAGGATGCTGGTTGTTTAGGTAAGAATGTTGGTTGTTTGGGAGGTTGCTTGAGTGAAAATGCGGTTGTTTGGGTAAAAATATTGGTTGTATGTGCTGGAAATGTTGGTTGTTTAGAAGAGAATATTAGTTACTATTCTTAGGGGAATTTTTATTGTTTAGAAGAGAGAGGAGTTAGAAGGGAGTTAGAAGGGAGTTAGGAGAGAGTTGGAAGAGAGTTACAAGAGAATTAAAAGAGTTAGAAGGGAGTTAGAAGAGAGTTTGTAGAGTTAGAAGAGAGTTTGTAGAGTTAGAAGAGAGTTAGATAAGAGTTAGAAGAGAGAAGAGTTAGAAGAGAGTTAGAAGTAATAATGTTTGCATTCCTTTGTACTCCTTTGTACACTTACTGTACTTTTTGCCGGTGAGGTGTACGTGAAATGAGCTGCCAGAGATCGAGCATGTGGGCCAAGTTAAGTTGAAAGGGTTATTGAAATTCTCCCCCCCCCCTCCGCCAGTAGAATTATATATGCAAAACACACACACACACACACACACACACACACACACACACACACACACACACACACACAGCTTGGATATAAACCCATATGTGTCAAATGGGGGGGGGGCGCCGTAACCCACTCAACCACAGGCGACAAATTAACCACACACCACCACCACACTACCACCACACCACCACACTACCGCTATCATTGGCTATAACGCACCCATCTATCATCAGGTGTAGTCAGGATGGAGGATGAATTTGACTAGTAACCAAGGAGACTCACTGTTTAGATGAATACACACCCTCCCACCACCATCACCTATCACCACCAGAGCGTAACTACCAACATTCCCACCATCATTCCTACCAACATTCCCACCAACATTCCTACCAACATTTCTACCAATATTTCTACCAACATTCCTACCAACATTCCTACCATCATTCCTACCAACATTCCTGCCAACATTCCTACCAACATTCCCACCAACATTCCCACCATCATTCCTACCAACATTCCTACCAACATTCCCACCAACATGCCTACCAACATTTCTACCAATATTCCTACCAACATTCCTGCCAACATCCCTACCAACATTCCAACCATCATTCCCACCAACATTTCTACCAACATTCCTACCAATATTCCTACCAACATTTTACCATTTCTACCAACATTCCTACCAACATTCCCACCAATATTCCCACCAACATTTTACCAACATTTCTACCAACATTCCTACCAACATATCACTCACAATCCATACCACAGTCAGCTACTACTATCACACACAGCTACCAACATTCCTCGCCACAACCACCACCACAGTCACCTACCACCATCAACACAATTACCTACCACAATTCCCCTAACCATTGCCACCAACCACAATCGTTACCACAGTCAATATCCCCACCAACTTGCAGCCACCACCACAATCACCACATCCACAATCGCCACAACCACAATCACCACACCACAATCACCACAACCACAATCACCACAATCACAACCACAGTCACCACAACCACAATCACAACCACAGTCACCACAACCACAATCGCCACAACCACAATCGCCGCAACCACAATCGCCGCAACCACAACCGCCACAACCACAATCGCCACAACCACAGTCACCACAACCACAATCACCACAACCACAATCGCCACAACCACAATCACTGCAACCACAATCGACCCCACTTGACCCGCTAAAACAAATTCCACCACCATTCGGCCCATTAACCACAATCCAGGACTCCATCAACCAACATTCCAACCAACTTTCCACCACGACTACTAACATTCAGTCGCAAACCATCTCTATCAACCAACATTCCAACCACAATCCACATGCATCCACCAACATTCCAGCTCCATCAATATTCCAACCACAGTCCAGTGCAACCACCATCCAACTGCACCAACCAACATTCCAACAACAATCCAGTGCATCCACCAACATTCCAAGCACAATCCAGTGCATCCACCAACATTCCAACCACAATCCAGTACATCCACCAACATTCCAACCACAATCCAGCTCCATCAACCAACATTCCAACCACAATCCAGTGCAACAACAATCCAATGCATCCACCAACATTCCAAGCACAATCCAGTACATCCACCAACATTCCAACCACAATCCAGTACATCCACCAATATTCCCACCACAATCCAGCTCCATCAACTAACATTCCAACCACAATCCAGTACACCCACAAACATTCCAACCACAATCCAATATTCCCACCACAATCAAGCTGCACCAACCAACATTCCAGCCACCACTGTGCGCCACCACAATATCCACCACTATCACCGCCATCTACCACGATCGAGAGCCCTTTCAACCAACATTCCAACCACTATTCCGAATTCCGCTTTTAAATAACTAACGGTCTAAATAATCGTTGCTAATAACTCAAACGCAGACCAGTTTTATGGCCAAAAAATATTAATACTCAGCGACCGTTAAACCGCCGCATCATTCAAATTCAAAAATTCAAATTCAAACAGTCTCCCTAACCGACGCTAACGGTCTAGGCGGGGCGGGTGAAGAGAGAGGGTAAACAGAGAGGGTAGAAAGGCCTTCAAGGGTGAGGGAAGAGGGAGAGAAAGGGAGAGAGAGAGACGGAGAGAATGGGAAAGGGGAGGAGGAAGATAAACGCAAAAGTACCTTACAAGAGAGAGAGAGAGAGAGAGAGAGAGAGAGAGAGAAAGAGGGAGAGAGAGAGAGAGAGAGAGAGAGAGAGAAAGAGGGAGAGAGAGAGAGAGAGAGAGAGAGAGAAGTAAATGAATGAATAACCCAATAGAATTCACTGCCATCCCTCCTCCTCCGACCTGCATAAAGACTGAACATTAAACTACATCCCTCTGATGATGATTTTCCTCAGGGTGGGGTTGAGCATGGATAGTCTCTCTAGGCTATTTTAATCAGCGTGTCCAGACGGTTTTATTCAGCGACCATCATCCACTCACTTGATGTAGTGCTGCCTGCTTCTTCCTTCACCCTTATGATTTTCTGTGTGTGTGTGTGTGTGTGTGTGTGTGTGTGTGTGTGTGTGTGTGTGTGTGTGTGTGTGTGTGTGTGTGTCTACCCTCCTCTCTTCCTACTTCTCACCATCATCCACTCACTTGATGTAGTACTGCCTACTTCTTCCTTCACCTTTATCATTCTCTTTCTGTGTCTATCCTCCTCTCTTCCTACTTTTCACCATCATCCACTCACTTGATGTAGTTCTGGCTACTTCTTCCTTCACCTTTATTATTGTTTTTCTGTGTCTGTCCTCCTCTCTTCCTGCTTCTCACCATCATCCACTCACTTGATGTAGTGCTGCCTACTTCTTCCTTCACCATTATCATTCTTTTTCTGTTGCCCTCCTCTCTTCCTATTTCTCCCATTTTCCTGTCACTTTTTATTACTCTTCTTTCCTTTACAGGTGGCGTTACATTGAGTGACAAGCCAAGTAGTTTCCTGTAAGCCAGGAAACCATTTACAACGCTGGGTGGCAACCATATCACCACCCCATACGTGGTCAGCAATCGGGCTGGCGGAGGGTTAGTGCCCCTTCCCGTAAAACAACTAACTCAAAGACAAGCCCCAAACTTGTATCTTCTCACCTGTTCCATTTCAGCCAGGTAAGTCATGAGGCCAAAGGTGTTAATTTCTGTACCTTCAACCCCCTGCATGGTCTGGTCAACTCTCCTATCCCCTTCTAACTGACCCTAAGCGATTTATTGAGCTAAGTATAGGCCAGACGATTTTATTTAGTTAACAGTAAGTAGAGGAACCAGAGAGTGTAATTGCCATCATAAAAAACCCTCTCATGCGTGTAACAACTCTAGCTTTCCTTTCTACCTTACTCCTAATTAATTTATCGAGGTGAGAACACGGCAGGTGTATGGGTGGCAAGGGAAGGTTATAACGCGCACACACACACACACACACACACACACACACACACACACACACACACACACACACACACACACACACAACCACTGAACCACTTGCACATACATATACACCACACCTACCTACCACAGCCCTAAACACACACACACACACACACACACACACACACACACACACACACACACACACACACTTCAGGAATTTTTACGACAGATTAAATAAACAAACCTTCTTTTATTTTTATTTTTTTTATTATTTTTCTTAGCCAGGATGTCAAGAAGGTGTGTCAGGTTAATTACAGGTGAGACAGGTGAACTTCCGGCCAGGTGTAAATGCCTTGTAATCCCTCAACCCCTCCCCCTTCCTCCCTCAATCCTTATGCCCCCCTTCCTTCCTCTCTCCCTGTCACTCTCTACACCTCTTCTTCCCTCCCTCTCCCTCCCCTTCCTCCATCCCTCCCTCCCTCAATCCCTACGTCTCCCTCCCTTCCTCCCTCCCTCTCTTCCTCCCTCAATCCCACGTCTCCCTCCCTCCCTTCGTCTCCCTCCCTCCCTCCCTCCCTGTCAATCCCTACGCCTCTTCCTCCCTCCCTCTCCCTCCCCTTTCTCCCTCCTTGCCTCCCTCAATCCCTACACCCTCTCCTCCCTCCCTCCTTCCCTCCCTCAATCCCTTCCTCTCCCTCCCTCCCTCCCCCGTCCTAATCCCGGTGTTGTAAAGAAGGATTTAGATTCAGTTGGGAGCTACTCAGTTGCTGGCCATCCCTCTCCTCCTCCTCCTCCTCCTCCTTCTTCTTCTTCTTCTTCTTCTTCTTCTTCTTCTTCTTCTTCTTCTTCTCCTCCTCCTCCTCCTCCTCCTCCTCCCATTTAGCAACATAACCTTTTCATTAGCTGTAGGACACGAGGCTAGTCACGAAGAAGTGCAGGAGGGCTTAGATTCGTAGCATAACCTTCTGCCACTGAGCTACGTTAAAGAGACAGCAGTTGGACGAAAATCTTGGCCAGGTTGAGGTGGAAGGAGTATAGGAGGAGAGTGTATGTCTTCCGTAATTCTCTCTCCCTAACACCTGTCTGATTAACCTGTGTAAAAGCTGTAGGAGAAAGCTAAAAGGGTCGTCGTACTGAAGGGGTGGGAGGGGGAGAGAGAGAGAGAGACAGACAGACAGAGATGTGGTTGGGAAAAAAAAATGAGAGAGAGAGAAAGAGAGAGAGAGAGAGAGGGAGGGAGGGAGGAATGAGGGAAAGGGAGACAGAAAGTGTAGAGTATATGAATGGAGTTAGAGACTGACTAGGAGAGTGCGGAAGAGAGAGGGAGAGAGGGGAAGAGGGGGAGGAATGAAGGAGAGACAAAATGCTGAGTATATGAATGGAGAGTTAGAGACTGACTAGGAGAGTGCGGGAGAGAGAGGGGGGGAGGAATGAGGGAGGGGGGTCAGAAAGTGTAGAGTATATGAATGGAGTTAGAGACTGACTAGAAGAGTACGGGAGAGAGAGAGAGAGGGAGGGAGGAAAGGGAGACAAAGTGTAGGGTATATGAATGGAGAGTTAGAGACTGACAAGAAGAGTACGGGAGAGAGAGGGGGGGAGGAATGAGGGGAGGGGGGTCAGAAAGTGTAGAGTATATGAATGGAGAGGTAGAGACTGACTAGGAGAGTACGGGAGAGAGAGAGAGAGAGAGACAGACAGACAGAGAATATGGAAACTATATTAATGGTGAATGAGAGACTGACTAGGAGAGCGTGAGAGTTGGGAGGGAGGAGAGACAGACGGAGAACGAGGCGGAATGCATATGAATGGAAAGTGAGAGAGAGAGAGAGAGAGAGAGAGAGAGAGAGAGAGAGAGAGAGAGAGAGAGAGAACAGGGTGAAGAGTATGTGAATGGTGAATGGAGAGTGAGAGACTGGCTAGGAGAGTGTATGAGAGTGCGTTGGGTGGGAGGGGAAGGAGAGGTAGACTGAGAACAAGATATACAGTATTTATATAACTTAATATTCTGCCAGGGAAGTGAAAACACACACACACACACACACACACACACACACACACACACACACACACACACACACACACCTTATACTATTTTCTACGGTTCTCTCTCTCTCTCTCTCTCTCTCTCTCAGATTAATTCGTTTTTTCCTGATCATTTCGAGATAGTACCGCGGCTCTACCTCCTTTCCGTAGCACTTCTTCGTGACTAGCATGGCGTTCAAGTAGTAGGAATAAGGTGTAAATGACGTTCTCGGCCTGAAGTGGTTAAGGAGGAGGCCGAGGAGGAGGAGAAAAGGGGAGGGGGAAGAAAGAAAATGATTCCAGCTTCCCTTTTAGTCCCGTAACCATGACAACGGATGGCAAACAGTGTAAACAGAGCCAGTCAAATGTAATCAAGGTAATGACAGGTAACCAGGGCGACCGGAAGAGGCCAAAAGGTAATCCGCCAGGTGAGGTAATGAGGGCAGCGTCAGTCGGGAAATAGGGGGAAAAAATAACAATGTAATCTAGGGTGGAAAAATAACTTAATGTAATCTGGGGGGAAAATAACTTAATGTAATATAGGAGAAAATAACAATGTAATATAGGGGAAAAATAACTTAATGTAATATAGGGGAAAAATAACTTAATGTAATATAGGGGAGAAAAATAACAATATAATCAAGGGGAAAAAATAACAGTGTAATATAGGGTGGAAAAATAACAATGTAATATAGGGGAAAATATAACAATGTAATATAGGGGAAAATATAACAATGTAATATAGGGGAAAAATAACAATGTAATATAGGGGAAAAATAACAATGTAATATAGGGGAAAAATAACAGTGTAATATAGGGGAAAAATAACTTAATGTAATATAGGGAAAAAAATAACAATATAATATAGGGGAAAAAAATAACAATGTAATATATGGGGAAAAAATAACAGTGTAATATAGGGGAAAAATAACAATGTAATATTGGGGAAAAATAACAATGTAATATAGGGGAAAAATAACAGTGTAATATAGGGGAAAAATAACAATGTAATATAGGGGAAAAATAACAGTGTAATATAGGGGAAAAATAACAATGTAATATAGGGGAAAAATAACAATGTAATATAGGGGAAAAAATAACAATATAATATAGGGAAAAAAAATAACAATGTAATATATGGGGAAAAAATAACAGTGTAATATAGGGGAAAAATAACTTAATGTAATATAGGGGAAAAATAACAATGTAATATAGGGGAAAAAATAACATGTAATCTAGGGGAAAAAAATAACAATGTAATATAGGGGAAAAATAACTTAATGTAATATAGGGAAAATAACAATGTAATTTTTTGACTAAGGTAACTAGATGGCATAATGATCTTGAATATATCAGTCTGAAAATATAATCAAGAAAATAATAATAGGTCTATCTGAAAGTGTAATAGGGAAAAATAGGAATGAATGGTTAGAATGTAATTAATAGGATCGAAGGTGAAGACAATGTAACATGAAAATTGATAAAAATAATTGATTGATATGGTGATCAGGAAAATAACAGTGAAGATGTAATTATGTAAAAGGAAAATAGGGAAAATAACAAGCATTTAGCGAAGGGGTATGCACACCGTGTAGTAAAGGGCATATATACGGGGTGTGAGCTGGGAGCAGGGCGGTGAAATGGCGGGGGGGGCAGGGCGACATGGAGGCGATTTGCTTGTGGCCACCCCTTACGGGATTGAGGCGTCTGGCAATAGATAGATAGACCACAGTAAGAAGTATGGCAATTCAGAACTCGTACACTATCTTTAAGAAGTGGAGATGAGCCAGCAAGTAGTTTTGAAGACACAGCTATTGACAGATGATTTATATAGAAACAGTTTGTAAAATACTTCTGCCAATTTCATATATATATAGAGGACATAAACTAGGACGCGTACTGTGTCTTTCTGCAATATATAAAGCGAATCCAGCAAGAAGTTTCCGAAATACAACACAAAAAAGATTATTTCTTGTATGGTCAAAGTTCAGACAGTATGGCAGTTCTGCATATACAGACATCAACCCATACTTTGTTTTTCTGTGTGGTAGTGTCCGAGATACAGGCCCGGACGGACAGACAGGCGGATAGACAGACAGACGGACGGACGGACAGACAGACGGATAGACAGACGGACAGGCAAACGGACGGACGGACAGGCAGACGGACGGAGGGACGGACGGACGGACAGACAGGCGGATAGACAGATGGACAGGCAAACGGACGGACGGACAGGCAGACGGACGGACGGACGGACGGACAGACAGGCGAATAGACAGACAGACGGACGGACGGACAGGGGCGATTCCTATATCCCTACCATAAGGAATAATGTTGGGGAGAATCATGAATGTAACTAGAAGGGGTAGAAATTAAGATAAATATAATATGCGTAAATATAATAAAATAACGGAAGGGGGGATGAGTCATGGCAGTAAGTAAACTATATATATAAAAACAGGGATCGGAAAATATATAACCCGTGAGGAGAATTTTGATAAGAAAAAGGTAACAGTGTGACGAACGTGAAAAATAACGATACAAAAAAGTCACCAAAAAAAATAGCATCGTATTCTAGTGTTAATCTATTGCTACAACTCACTATTAAAGATGGAGAGACGGCAATTTTAGGCCAAGTTAGAGTGATAGGAGTATAGCATCATATTCTAGTATTAATCTATTGTAACAACTCAGCATTGAAGATGGAGAGACGGCAATTTTAGGCCAAGTTAGAGTGAAAGGAGTATAGCATCGTATTCTAGTGTTAATCTATTGCTACAACTCAGCATTCAAGATGGAGAGATGGCAATTTTAGGCCAAGTTAGAGTGAAGGGAGTATAGGAGTCAAATTGCCATCACACCATCTTGAATGCTGAGCTGTAACAAGCCACTGACACTAGTAAGAACGCGTTAGTCACGAAGAAGTGCCTTGGAAAGAATGTAGAGCCGTAGTATTATCTTTTCCTGCCACTGAGCCCCGGGAAAATGAAAAATAAAAAAAAAATAAAAAAAAGCTACGACTCATTTCCACAGCACTTCTTCGTAACTAGCATCATATTCAAGTGTTAATCTATTGCCAGAGGTGCACAGACGGGAGGATGGATTTGACTAGTAACCAAGGAGACTCATTCACCTGACGGCAGCAAGATTGAAACACAAAAGTCAGCATTATATTCGAGTAACACACACACACACACACACACACACACACACACACACACACACACACACACACACACTCGCTGGCTCAGTGGTAGCGTTCTCGCTTGCTATCTGGCAGACGGGAGTTCGCGCCTCGCTCAGGCTGCGAAAAATTTCACTGACGAAGTGGGCGGTTACTGTCCCCATTGAGCAAGGGGATGGGTGTGTGTGTGCAGGTCACAGCCTTGCCCTTAGATCGCACTATATGAGCTCTCAGCTCCCTTCCGGGAGGGTAAAAGCTGACGATCACGACCATCAATGATTCTGACCGACCCGGTGAATTACACACCACTGAACCATTTGCACATACACACATATACACCACATCTACATACCACAGCCCTAGTAACACGCACACACACACACACACACACACACACACACACACACACACACACACACACACACACACACCACTGAACCATTTGCACATACACACATATACACCACACCTACATACCACAGCCCTAGTAACACGCACACACACACACACACACACACACACACACACACACACACAGGAGAATGAAATAGACTTTGGCCCATTTAATTTGACTAGTAACCAAGGAGACTCATTTCTACCACATAGCTGAGTCCCTAACCCCATTCCAGTCCAGTTGATGGCCAAGTGTAGTCTGACTGGAGGGTGGATTTTGACTAGGAACCAAGGAGACTCATTCCTTCACACGTCTCACTAAATATCATGCAATCACGCTTTGTTAATATATATAAGAATTCCGTCTCTTATATGATTCTTTTTTTTTTTTTTTTTTTTTCAATTCGTAAGAGAGAGGGAGAGTGTACAGTCGCAGGCAAGAATATCGGTACCAATTATAGTCGAAAATTAATGGAACTCGTACGCAACATTCTGGAAAAGTGCGTTGTTGGCTGCCTGGGCTTCAGAAATCATCGTTCACTGTCCCATTATTTAGCGTTATTATGTGTAGCCTTATTTTTGCCCCTGAGATCCCACTGCTTTGTCCTGTCCTGTAAATAATGATGATGATGATGATAATAATAATTGTAGGAGTAGTAGTAGTAGTAGTAGTAGTAATAATAATAATAATAATAGTAATAGTAATACCAGCAATAATAATAATAATAATAATAATAATAATAATAATAATAATAATAATAATAATAATAATAATAATAATAATAATAGTACCAGTAATAATAATAATAATGATAATAATAATAATACTAGTACCAGTAATAATAATAATAATAATAATAATAATAATAGTACCAGTAATAATAATAATAATGATAATAATAATAATACTAGTACCAGTAATAATAATAATAATAATAATAATAACAGTAAAAATAACTTATAATAATAATAATAATAGTAATGACAACAACAATAATAATAATAATAATAATAATAAATACATAGTTTAAATGTATCTTATATTTTTTTTACGCTAGAATATTTTTACGTAGGATTTTCACGTAGGATTAATTATGTACAGTGTTTTTCGAAGGATTTCTTATGTAGGATTTTTTTATGCAGGATTATTTACATAGGATTATTAAGTGGGATTTTTTTTTAACCAACTGAGGTGGTTTGGACATGTGGAGAGAATGGCGAATGAAAGACTGACTAAGAGGGTGTGTGTAGGTGAGGTGGAGGGAGGGAGAGGGAGGGGTAGACCGAGGATGAGGTGGAGGGATGGAGTTGAGAGGTATATGAGGGAAGGGGGGGTAAGTTGGGGGGAGGGTAGTCAAATGGTGGGTGACAGAGCGACTTGGAGGCGTTTTGTCTGCGGCCACCCTTTGCTTGATTAGGGCGTCGGGCTATACATAGATTTTTTTTTTTACATAGTTTTTTTTTTTTTTTTATCTTTTTCGTATTTTGAGTTAGTTGTTTTACGGGGAGGGGCACTAACCCTCCGCCAACCCCCTTGTTGTCACGTAGGGAACACGTGTTGGTTGGTTATATGGTTACCACCCAGCGTTGTAAATGCTCTCCTCGTTCACAGGAATTCATATGGCTTGCCACTCAATGCAGAGCTACCTTAAAACCAGATTACCACTACACTAAGTGAGTGGATGATGGGCGCCCCCCCTACCATGTGGAGAGGATGGAGAGTGAGAGACTGACGAGGAGAGTGTATATGAGTGAGGTGGAAAGGGGAAGAGGGAGGGGGAGGCCAAGGATGAGATGGAGGGATGGAGTGGAGAGGTATATGAGGGAGGGGGATGTGAGCTGGGAGCAGGGCAGTGAAATGGCGGGGGACAGGGCGACATGGAGGCGATTTATTTATGGCCACCCCTTACGGGATTGAGGCGTCTGGCAGCAGATAGATAGACAGATAGATTTTTTATATAGGATTCTTTTTACGTCGGATTTTTGAACGTAGGATTTTTTTAGGTAGGATTTTTAAAGTAGGATTTTTTTTAGGTAGGATTTTTAAAGTAGGATTTTTTTACATAGTTTTTTTTGTAGGTAGGATTTTTAAAGTAGGATTTTTGACTTTTTTAGGTAGGATTTTTAAAGTAGGATTTTTGACTGTTTTTTAGGTAGGATTTTTAAAGTAGGATTTTTGACTGTTTTTTAGGTAGGATTTTTAAAGTAGGATTTTTGACAAGGTTTTTTTTAGGTAGGATTTTTAAAGTAGGATTTTTTTTAGTTTTTTCTAGGTAGGATTTTTAAAGTAGGATTTTTGACTTAGGGATTTTTAGGTAGGATTTTTAAAGTAGGATTTTTTTTTTTAGTTTTTTTTTAAAGCAGGATTTTTTTTTTTTTTTTTTTTTATGTGTCCGACTCTGGGCATAGGCTTCACAGCCAGCTATCAAGGCCCAGCAGTCCTCCTACATACCATACGCTAACACCCACCGTCCATATTGAATACATGCTGGGGCTGTCTCATACAGGACTGGTGTATTGGTATTAGCGGGGGTATTTTTACGACATGTCGGCGGGCCTTCTGGTAGATCAGTAAAGCCTGATTTAATGAAATTCAAATCCTTAAACTGTTCCCTGCCCCAGCCGGGATTCGAACCTGGGTCCGTAAGGACTGCAGGCCACCTCTCTACCGATTGAGCCACCGCCTCCCCTTTTAACGTAGGATGGCTTCACATTTCCTTCACACTCAGACACCCATGTACAAAGTCTAATATCTCTACCTCTCAACTCAGTACAGCCATCTCCATAAATCCAGACCTATCTACGATCAGTGAATGGGGACAAAATAACCTTGTGTCATTTAATGCTAGTAAAGCCAAATATATGCAGTGTACTAATAGATATATATTGCTAGATTGGTATTTACCTTCAGTGCTACTAATATTCCCATCTCCAAAAGTATTGAAATTCTCGGCGTCTCACTTAACGATGCCGTCAGCTGGACCTCTCATGTCAGATCACTTGCTAAAACCGCCTCAAAGAAACTTGAATTATTGTACAGAGTCCGTAACTTCTTCACTGACGAGCAGTTAGCTGTAATTTATAAGAGTCATGTGCGCTGTCAGCTTGAATATTGCTCACCCTTGTGGAATGGTTGTGGAGAGGTTGCATTAAGACAACTAGACAAAATTCAGAACAAAGCTGTTAGAATCATTAACAACCCTGCCATTACATATAAACTACCTCCCCTGCAAGTAAGAAGGAATGTTGCCTCCCTTGCATTATTTTACAGATATTTTTATGGCAAATGCTCAGACGAAGTTGCGTCCATGGTGCCACCTCTCCTTGCCTTCCCTCGTGCTACACGGGCATCTGGCAGCGCTCATGACTGGAATGTCACTCAGCCATATTGCACAACTTCTGCCTATCAGAATTCTTTCATTCCCCGAACTGCATCTCTCTGAAATTCGCTTCCCCAGAGTTTCCCTCCAGACTTCAACCCACAGCTGTTCAAGTCTAACTGTTACACACACACACACACACACACACACACACACACACACACACACACACACACACACACACACACACACAGTTGCTTCCGTCCAAACTTCAACCCACAGCTGTTCAAGTCCAACTATTACAGATATATATTTTATGAACACAGGACACCAGTAATCAGGTGTATGAATTATTATTATTTATTTATTTTTATTTTCCTTCCTCTGTTTCTCTTATTAAAAAAAAATAGAAACAGAAAAAGATAGACCTATACCTGTGTTCCTCGTCCTCCATCGCCCAGGTAAAGCAAATCTAGCCGCGATAAGAAAGCGTCTGTTGATCGTCAGTCCCCTACCTGAGGCCCCGCGGATGACACCCCCCCTAACGCCTTTCTCTAAGCGATTTATTTTGCCTGTCACACTTTAGCTTTCTCTTCCATTTTTTTTTTTTTTTCATCTTTGTAATATCGAGACTTTCCGTAACGCCTTCTCCTAAGCGATTTATTATTACTGGTACCCTTTAGCGTTCTCTTCCATTTTTTTTTTTTTTCATCGTTGTAATATCAAGAGTTTTCCTAACGCCTTCTCCTAAGCGATTTATTTTGCCTATTACACATTAGCGCTCTCATGCTTTTTTTTTTTTTTTTTTTATCGTAATTGTAATATCAAGAATTTTCCTAACGCCTTCTCCTAAGCGATTTATTTTGCCAATTACACTTTAGCGATCTCTTTTCATGTCTTGTTTTTCATCGTTGTAATATCAAGAATTTTCCTAACGCCTTCTCCTGAGCGATTTATTTTGCCTATTACACTTTACTGTTCTCTTGCATATATATATTTTTGTCATCGCTGCAATATCATCATAGTTTGCAGTATTTACAAACTCGAGGATATCAATAAACGTGTGAAAAATAAATCGATGAAGAAACGGCACTACGCAGCCCCTCTTAGACGTGAAAATAGGCGAGAAATTTCCGTAGATTTTTTTAAAATTTTTACTATGAAGCCCCTAAGACGGAGATTATTATTATTATTATTATTATTATTATTATTATTATTATTGTTGTTGTTGTTGTTATTATTATTATTATTGTTATTATTATTATTATTATTATTATTATTATTATTATTATTATTGTTATTATTACTACTACTACAACTACTACCACTACTACTACTACTACTGCTTCTACTACTACTACTACTACCAGTACTACCATTATTATTATTATCATTATTATTATCATTATTATTATTTTTATTATTACTATTATTATTATTATTATTTGGCTAATAATAAAATGCTAAATCAAAATGGGTCCAGTTTTCAACCGTCAAGGAGGTGTCGTCCGCTAACACCTTTCCCTAAGCGATTTATTTTGTTTATTACACCTTGCTCTCCTTTTCTCTTCTAAATTCGTGATACAAAAAGAAATAAACAAGAGATAAACAAGAGATAAACAATGTAAACAAGAGATAAACAGGAGATAAACAAGAGATAAACAAGATAAACAAGAGATAAACAAGATAAACAGGAAATAAACAAGAGATAAACAAGATAAACAAGAGATAAACAGGAAATAAACAAGAGGTAAACAAGTGATAAACAAGAGATAAACAAGTGATAAACAGGAAATAAACAAGAGATAAACAGAAGATAAACAAGAGATAAACAAAGGCCCTTATTCTCATGGGTAAAGAAGTTCCGTAACAATTTTTCCTAAGTGATTTATTCTTGGATACGGACGGTAATTTTGTACGTTATTTATGAAGAGTTTGGCGATATCAGAAGTATTTATATGACACAGAAGAGAGCAAGGTATAGTAAGCAAAATAAATCGCTTAGGAAGAGGTGTTTGGGAATAATGTACGGATAATAGGCAAAATAAATCGCCTAGGAAGAGGTGTTAGGGATTAATGTACGGATAACAATTAAAATAAATCGCTTAGGAAAAGGTGTTTGGGATTAATGTACGGATAATAGGCAAAATAAATCGCCTAGGAAGAGGTGTTAGGGATTAATGTACGGGTAATAAGCAAAATAAATCGCCTAGGAAGAGGTGTTAGGGATTAATGTACAGATAATAAGCAAAATAAATCGCCTAGGAAGATGTGTTAGGGATTAATGTACGGATAACAATAAAAATAAATCGCCTAGGAAGAGGTGTTAGGGATTAATGTACGGATAATAAGCAAAATAAATCGCTTAGGAAGAGGTGTTAGGGATTAATGTACGGATAATTAGCAAAATAAATCGCTTAGGAAAAGGTGTTTGGGATTAATGTAGGGAAATAAAGACTCAAATTTTCCTCCTATTTAACACCTTCGCCCACAGGTAGCTCCCTAACACCTCTTCCTTAGCGATTTATTTTTAGATATGGCTGCTTGATATCCTTTGGTGCGTAGTAGTGGGATTTATATAAGGAGAAACAGACAGTAAGGTGTAATGAACAAAATAAGTCGCCTAGGAAAAGGTGCTAGGGAGATTTTTTTATACGATTTTGGTTTTAAATCCCTTGTTAGTTTATGTGTAGGTTTTTCGAAATTAACACTGTTGAAAAATGCCAATGAAGAATATTATTAGCAAAGGAAATTCACTGAGTAATAATAATAATAATAATAATAATAATAATAATAATGGTAATAGTAGTAGTAGTAATAATATAATAATAATAATAATGGTAATAGCAGTAGTAATAATAATAATAATAATAATAATAATAATAATGGTAATAGTAGTAGTAGTAATAATAATAATAATAATAATAATAGTAATAGTAATAGTGATAATAATAATAATAATGATGATAGTAATAATGAAAAGAAGAAGAACAATAGGAATAATAGTAAGAGTAATACTGATAATAATAATACCGTAATAATAATAATAATAATAATAATAATAATAATAATAATAATCCATCCATTCATCATCCAATCCTACGTTGCCCCATGAGGAGCGTAGGAGCCCGGGGCTAGGCAGTTGGTCCTGACATTTAAGATGAGTGACCAGCCTCACTCATCCCTGAGTGGCATTACATGAGCAATAAACCCCAACCATCCCTTGGATATAAACCTTCATCGGCTTAATCCGATTGGAGCGCCTTAATCACCCACTAAACTAATAATAATAATAATAATAATAATAATAATAATAGTAATAGCAATAATAATAATAATAATATTAATAATAATAATAATAATAATATAATAGTAATAATAATAATAAAATACTAGCAAGACAAATACTGGAATATAAATAAATAAATAATAACCAATTCGTTGTATTTACTGCCTCTGAAGATTCCGCAACACTTTTTCCATTGCGACTTATCCTGCGTTTACCATCCGAATATCCTCTTATGTGTTACGGAAGCGCCTCGTAAAGCGATAAAGTTAGCTCACAAGAGGGTGTAAAGGTGCGATAAGCAGAATAAATCGCTTAGGAAAAGGAGTTAGGAAGCTTTACATCTAGAACTGTCGGCCCAGCGCACAGTCACCCCGTCTCTCTCTCTCTCTCTCTCTCTCTCTCTCTCTCTCTCTATTCAAGGACTCTCAAAGTTCCACATTATTATTATTATTATTATTATTATTTTTATTATTATTATTATTATTTATTATTATTATTATTATTATTATTATTATTATTATTATTATTTGCAGTATTATCGCCAATGCTATGTTGAATGAAGGAGTTTTGTGTGAAAATAATTAAATAAAAAATAATAATATAAATAAGGGGCTTGTGAGGAAATACGTAGTAAGGAAATACGGGAAATACGATTGGCCAGGCCGTCCGTATTTCCGTAGCGATATTGTCTACTATCTCCCTCACCGCTAAATTAAAGCCGCTAAATTGAAGCGTAATATTGTTCAGTAATTTCTTCGCTACTTTGTCAGAGCTAAGGTGGTGGCAGTTATCATCCACTCACTTGATGTAGCGCTGCCTACTTCTTCCTTCACCTTTATCATTCTTTTTCTGTCTGTCCTCCTCTCTTCCTACTTCTCACCATCATCCACTCACTTGGTGTAGTGCTGCCTACTTCTTCCTTAGCCTTTATCATTCTTTTTCTGTCTGTCCTCCTCTCTTCCTACTTCTCACCATCATCCACTCACTTGATGTAGTGCTGCCTACTTCTTCCTTCACCTTTGTCATTCTTTTTCTGTGTCTGTCCTCCTCTCTTCCTACTTCTCACCATCATCCACTCACTTGATGTAGTGCTGCCTACTTCTTCCTTAGCCTTTATCATTCTTTTTCTGTCTGTCCTCCTCTCTTCCTACTTCTCACCATCATCCACTCACTTGATGTAGTGCTGCCTACTTCTTCCTTAGCCTTTATCATTTTTTTTCTGTGCCTGCCCTCCTCTTTTCCTACTTCTCACCATCATCCACTCACTTGATGTAGTGCTGCCTACTTCTTCCTTAGCCTTTATCATTCTTTTTCTGTGCCTGCCCTCCTCTCTTCCTATTTCTCCCATCTTTCCTGTCACTTCTTATTGCTTTTCTTTCCTTTACAGGTGGCTTTACATTGATTGACAAGCCTAATGGTTTCCTGTAAGCCAAGAAACCATTTACAACGCTGGGTGGTAACCATATAACCAAACTATACGTGCTCCCTACGTGTCAACAAGTGGGTTGGTGGAGGGTTAGTGCCCCTCCCCGTAAAACAAATAACTCAAAGACAAACACCCACCTCTTATGGGATATGGCGTCCGGCTATAGATAGATACATAGGTAGGTAGATAGATAGATAGATATTTTCCCCATTATACCTTTCTGTTCTAAACGCAACATGATGATGATGATGATAATAATAATAAAATAATAATAATAATAATAATAATAATAAATAACACCAACAATAAACACGGTAGTCAAAGGGTTAAGAGGAAATAAGTAGGTGAGGAAGAAATGCTAAGAACCAACGCAAACCAAGAAAGGATTAAAAAAAAAATAAAAAAAGCAAGGTAGTAAAGGATCTATATGAGAAAATAAGTAGGTGAGGAAAATACGTTGAGAATCAGGAGGTAGGAACTGGTAACTTTCGAATTTGAGTGTACGCGGACGGTGTAAAATATCCACATCAACCATTTTCATAGTATCACCGTAAATGGCGTTGAAAATGAATAAATATCGCGTGAAAAATAACACTGATGGAATAAAGAGTACTCCTGAATAATTTGGCGCTTCGATTTAGCTGTAAAAAATGAAAATAATAATAATAATAATGTTTCAAATCCCGCGTAAACATGGCCGGTGTTCGCTGCGGTACTGTCCTCATCTACGGCTAAACTGAAGCATAGAATTTTCTCCTGAAGTCCTTTATATATATTTTCAAAGTTATTTTTACACGATTAATATATTTTTTGAAGCGTTATTTTTGCTGATACTTCGAATTTTATGCCTTTTATTTTTCAACTCGCCTCTAGATTTCAAATTCGTCTCCTTGGTTACTAGTCAAATTAGCCCTGCAGTGTGACCCCGCTAAATTAATCACAAAAGGTGTTAGGGATATTTGACAAGTGAGATTAACCACACTATAGCACGTCTTCCTTAGCACTATATTTTTTCCGATTCAGGCTTAATATTTCTTCGTTATTTATGAAGTTAATATAAGTGTTAGAAATATAATGAAGGAAAACTAGATTATACTGAGGCTTCGTATAAATGTTAAATCGCTAAGAAAAAAGTGTTAAGTACAATAGTCCCTTTATATTGACTTGGCCAAGATTTCCGTCGTTTTTCGGCTAATTTCACGGAGCGTAATGACAGACGATACTACGGCCCTTCTCCATGGCACTTCTTCGTGACTAGCATATTCTAGGGCGCAATCTATAGACTTGAAGATAAACCCCCCAGTGTATGGCGATGAGGTAATGTAAGAGGGTCGCCTTCACGTTGTGGCACTGATATAACAGCGGGTCCACTGCCTTGCTCATTCACCTCTCCCTCAACTCCCTCCCTATCTCCCGAAAGGACAATGGTGGACTGCAGGAGGAGGGAACTTCAGCCTGCAGTCCACTGGGTTCACGGTAGGATATTTGGGGTTGCTACTACTACTACTACTACTACTACTACTACTGCTACTACTACTACTACTACTGCTACTACTGCTACTACTACTGCTACTACTACTACTGCTACTACTGCTACTACTACTACTGCTACTACTGCTACTACTACTACTACTATTATTATTATTATTATTCTTTCTTCCTCCATCCTTCCTTCCATCTGTCTTCCTTCTATCTTCCGTCCTTCCGAATCTTGCCCTTCTATCTTCTTTCTGTCTTCTTCCTTCCTTCTTTCTTCCTTTCTTCCTTCCTCCTTCTTTCCTCCTTCTGTCTTCCTTCTTCCTTTTTGTTCCATCTTTCTTATTACTTTCTTCTTTCTTATTTCTTCCTTCCATCCTTCTTCCTTTCTTCCTTCTTCCTTCTATCTTCCTTCCTTCTATCTTCCTTCCTTTTTTCTTCCTTCTGTCTTCCTTCTTATTCCTTCCTTCCTTCTTTCTTCCATTTTTCCTTCATACTTCCTTCCCTCTTTCCTTTCTTCCTTCCATCTTCCTTCCTTCCTTCTTTTTTCATTCTTCATTCTTCCCTCCTTCCTTCCTTCTTCCTTCCTTCAGTCTTCCTTCTTCCCTCCTTTTTCCTTCTGTCTTCTTTATTATTTCTTCCTTTCTTCTTCCTTCCTTCCTTCTTCCTTCCTTCTTCCTTTATCCTTCCTTCCTCCTTTCTTCTGTCTTCCTTCCTCCTTTCTTCCTCCTTCCTCCTTCCTTCCTCCTTCCTTCTTCCTTCATCTTGCCCTTCCTTCTTCCACACGGCTTTTAATATCTTACATTGGCCCCTTATAGTGAAGGAAGTGAAGGAGGAGGGAAGGAAGGTAGGAGGGAAAGGATGGAGGAAACTGGAGGGAAGGAAGGAGGGAGAGGCCGGAGGAAACTGGAGGAAAGGAAGGAGGAAACTGGAGGAAAGGAAGGAGG
The DNA here is from genome assembly GCF_032717465.1 of Coenobita brevimanus. NCBI lineage: Eukaryota > Metazoa > Arthropoda > Malacostraca > Decapoda > Coenobitidae > Coenobita > Coenobita brevimanus. The sequence continues at coordinate 12,019,767 of NC_136995.1, forward strand.
AAACTGGAGGGAAGGAAGAAGGAAACTGGAGGGAAGGAAGGAGGGAAAGGAGGAAACTGGAGGGAAGGAAGGAGAGAAGGAGGAAACTGGAGGGAAAGAGGGAGAGGATGGAGGAAAGTGGAGGGAAGGAAGGAGGAGACTGGAGGGAAGGAAGGAGAGAAAGGAGGAAACTGGAGGGAAGGAAGGAGAGAAGGAGGAAACTGGAGGGAAGGAAGGAGAGAGAGGAGGAAACTGGAGGGAAAGAGGGAGAGGATGGAGGAAACTGGAGGAAAGGAAGGAGAGAGAGAGGAAGGAGGAAATAGGAGGGAGAGGCTGGAGGAAACTGGAGGGAAGGAATGATGGAGAGGAAGGAGGAAACTGGAGGGAAGAAGGGAGAGGATGGAGGAAACTGGAGGGAAGAAGGGAGAGGATGGAGGAAACTGGAGGGAAGAAGGGAGAGGATGGAGGAAACTGGAGGGAAGAAGGGAGAGGATGGAGGAAACTGGAGGGAAGGAGGGAGGGAAAGGAGGAAACTGGAGGGAAGGAAGGAGAGAGAGGAGGAAACTGGAGGGAAGGAGGGAGTGAGAGGAGGAAACTGGAGGGAAGGAAAGAAGGAGAGAGAGGAGGAAACTGGAAGGAAGGAAGGAGAGAGGCTGGAGGAAACTGGAGGGAAGGGAGGAGAGATTGGAGGAAATTGGAGGGAGAGAAGGAGGAAACTGGAGGGAAGGAGGGAGAGGAAGGAGGAAACTGGAGGGAAGGAGGGAGAGAAGGAGGAAACTGTAGGGAAGGAAGGAGAGATTGGAGGAAATTGGAGGGAGAGAAGGAGGAAACTGGAGGGAAGGAGGGAGAGGAAGGAGGAAACTGGAGGGAAGGAGGGAGAGAAGGAGGAAACTGGAGGGAAGGAAGGAGAGATTGGAGGAAACTGGAGGGAAGGAAGGAAGGAGGAAACTGGAGGGAAGGAAGGAGAGAAGGAGGAAACTGGAGGGAAGGAAGGAGGAAACTGGAGGGAAGGAAGGAGGAAACTGGAGGAAAGGAAGGAGGAAACTGGAGGGAAGGAAGGAGGAAACTGGAGGGAAGGAAGGAGAAAGAGGAGGAAACTGGAGGGAAGGAAGGAGGAAACTGGAAAGAAGGAAGGAGAGAGAGACAGGAAACTGGAGGGAAAGAAGGAGAGAAGGAGGAAACTGGAGGGAAGGAAGGAGAGGAAGGAGGAAACTGGAGGGAAGGAAGGAGAAAGAGGAGGAAACTGGAGGGAAGGAAGGAGGAAACTGGAGGGAAGGAAGGAGGGAAATGAGGAAACTGGAGGGAAGGAAGGAGAGAGAGGAGGAAACTGGAGGGAAGGGAGGAGAGAGACGGAGGAAACTGGAAGGAAGGAGAGGCCGGAGGAAAATGAAGGAAAGAGAGAGAGGTTGGAGGAAACTGGAGGGAAGGAGGGAGAGGCTGGAGGAAACTGGAGGGAAGGTCAGGAAAATAAGGAAAGGTCAGGAAAATAAGGAAAGGTCAGGAAAATAAGGAAAGGTCAGGAAAATAAGGAAAGGTCAGGAAAATAAGGGAAGGTCAGGAAAATAAGGAAAGGTCAGGAAAATAAGGAAAGGTCAGGAAAATAAGGGAAGGTCAGGAAAATAAGGGTGGGACCATCTGTGAAAAACCCTATGAAAACCCTATGAAAAACGGCCACCCCGACTGGGACCTTCCACTGACTAAACCACCGCAATGAAAGTGTTACGTACGGAGAGAGAGAAATTAAAAAAGAAAAGAAAAAAAAAACGATGTATACCAGGAATAAGGAAATTAATGACAGACGATAAGGTACCCACGGAAAAAGAGAAATAGTAGTAGTGGTAGTAGTAGTAGTAGTAGTGGTGGTAGTAGTAGTAGTAGTAGTGGTAGTGGTAGTAGTAGTTGTAGTAGTGGTAGTAGTTGTAGTGGGAGTAATATTAGTAGTTGTAGTAGTAGTGGTAGTAGTAGTAGTAGTAGTATTAGTAGTAGTAGTGGTAGTAGTAGTGGTAGTAGTTGTAGTGGGAGTAATATTAGTAGTTGTAGTAGTAGTGGTAGTAGCAGTAGTAGTTGTAGTAGTAGTGGTAGTAGTAGTAGTAGTAGTAGTAGTAGTAGTGATGGGGAGGAGAAAAAGCAGAGGAAACAGGAATTAATGTAAAAAACGAAGAGAGAGAGAGAGAGACCACGAATAGAGACTTTAACCCGGCGACAAACCCAGCCCAAGGGAAATACAATAAGGGATTTAGTCTAATAATAAAGATTTTAAAATATAACCATAGCAACCACATGTAAACAAAAAGGGTGAGGATACCTTGTGAAGCGTCGATTTTCCAGCGATGGCGGAGGGCGGAAGGAGAGAGAGAGAGAGGCCGGAGGTAAGTGGAGGAAAGGAGACCACGTGGGTGCCTCCAAGTACCTCCTCCTCCCTCCAAAACACTTGTTAGCTGAATCCCAAAAGCTAAAACTGGGATTAGCTGACGGGACAGTGTGGGATTTAGCGATGTTTGCTACTTTCACGTCCTCAACTTTTAGACTCTTGATGCTTACACTGCGTGGTTTATTCTTCCCCCCAGCTGGCTTTCTCCCTCACACACACAAACCCTCTCTCCCTCTCAGTCTCTCACTTTTCCTTTCTCTCCTTTCTACTGTCGGTGCGGACGCGGTAGAGTTACGAGAGAGACTGTGGGGAGGTGAGGGTCGCCGGAGAGAGAGAGTGTGACTGAGTCGGGTGCGCTGAGGGAGAGAGAGAGGGAGAGAGAGGGAGGACTCCACCGCCTAGATGCTCTCTCCCTTCCTCCCTCCCTCCCCTCCCTTTCTCCCTCTTAACCTAAATCCCTTCTCTGCTTCCTTCCTTCCTTCATTCTTTCCTTCATCTTCCTTCCTTTCTCCTTACCATGCATATTATATATAACCTTACTTCTTTTCTCTCCCTCACTCTCTCCCTCTTCCTTCCTCCTCCTCCTCACCCTCCTCCTTCTCTCCTTCACTCTCTTCTTCCTCCTCCTCCTCCTCCTCCTCACCCTCCTCCTTCCTCTTAACCTCAATGTCTTCCTTCCTTCATCTCTCTTATCCTTTCATTGTTATATATATTTATTCTCTCTCTCACTCTCTCTCTCTCTCTCTCTCTCTCTCTTTAATACCCTTATCCTCGTGCTCCTCATCCCTCTCACTCATTCCATATATTCCAAGTAAGTCATTTCCTGTCTGTGTTATGCTATTCCTGTCTCTTCCTCTCATTCTTGGTGTCCTTCTGTGATTCCTTCCTCCTCTCTTAACCTCCTTCCTTCTGTGCTTCCTTCCTCCTCCCTTAACCTCCTTCCTTCTGTGCTTCCTTCCTCCTCTCTTAACCTCCTTCCTTCTGTGCTTCCTTCCTCCTCCCTTAACCTCCTTCCTTCTGTGCTTCCTTCCTCCTCCCTTAACCTCCTTCCTTCTGTGCTTCCTTCCTCCTCCCTTAACCTCCTTCCTTCTGTGCCTCCTTCCTCCTCCCTTAACCTCCTTCCTTCTGTGCCCCCTTCCTCCTCCCTTAACCTCCTTCCTTCTCTGCCTCCTTCCTCCTCCCTTAACCTCCTTCCTTCTGTGCCTCCTTCCTCCTCCCTTAACCTCCTTCCTTCTGTGCCCCCTTCCTCCTTCCTTAACCTCCTTCCTTCTCATTTCTTCCTTTCCTTCCTTCCTACTTTGTCAGATTTTGTGTGCTCACTGTGACTCTCTCTCTCTCTCTCTCTCTCCCTCACCTTCCTCTGTTTACTGTTTATGTACTGTTTACTATTTACTGTTTATTATTTACTGTTTACTATTTACTGTTTACTGTTTACTATTTACTGTTTGCTTTCGGTGGTGGCCAGTTGATTTGATTTATTTGATTACCTTGATTTGGTTGATTACCTTGATTACCTTGATTTATTACCTTGATTACCTTGATTTCATTGATTACTTTGATTACCTTGATTAGATTTATTACTTTGATTACCTTGATTTCATTGATTACCTTGATTTGATTGATTGCTTTGATTACTTTGATTTGATTGATTACTTTGATTACCTTATTCTATTTGCAGAACGCCACATCAAAGGTCAAGGGCACACGGCAAGGTCAAGGTAAATATTTCCATCCGATTTGAGCCAAACTTGGTGGACGAGTTGAGAGTCAAGTAAGGATGAACTAGTATGATTTCTATGGGGGGTATGTGGGGTGGGGGGGTATGTGGGGTGGGGGGTGGTGTATGTGGGGTGAGGGTGGTGTATTTGGGGTGGGGGGTGTAGAAGGGGTGAGGGGGTGGTGTATATGGGGTGAGGGGTGGTGTATGTGGGGTGAGGGGGTGTATGTGGGTGAGGGGGTGGTGTATGTGGGGCGAGGGGATGGTGTATATGGAGTGAGGGATGGTGTCTGTGGGGTGGGGGGTGTCTGTGGGGTGAGGGGGTGGTGTATGTGGGGTGAGGGGATGGTGTATGTGGGGTGAGGGGGTGTATGAGAGGTGGGGTGGTGTATGTGGGGTGAAGGGGTGGTGTATGTGGGGTGAGGGGGTGTATGAGAGGTGGGGGGGTGTATGTGGGGTGAGGGGGTGTATGAGAGGTGGGGGGGTGTATGTGGGGTGAGGGGGTGTATAAGGGGTGAGGGGGGAACTGACCTGCACCAAACACTGCTCCACGTCATATTTACCCCCGCCAAGGAGGTTATGTTTTCACCCCTGTCTGTTTGTTTGTTGGTTGGTTGGTTTGTGAGCAACATTACACAAAAACTACTGGACGGATTTTCACGAAACTTGGTAGAAGAATGGGCCTTGGCCCAGAATACACTCCATTAAATTTTGGTGCCGATCCGGATAAAGGTGCAGATCGAGGATATTATTATTATTTTTTTCATTTTCTTTAACATTGCGAGATAGGGCGTTTTTCGACATTTTCGTAAAATTTTCAGTGAATATTGCATGGATCTTGATGAAAAAAAAATCAGGCCTATTTAGGATGTTGGTGTCTACGAATGTGTACAGTCTGGCGCGGCTCCACGTAAAATTCCGGATCTGGTGGTTTTAAATATGCCTTTATAGGGGGGCAGTCTTTGTCCAGCTGCCGTACAGGAACAAGTGAGAAGCAGTGTTTTGTTGGCTGTTACAGTGAGGTACAAAATTATGACTGAGAGTTACGGGTAGTGTAATATTATGTTAGTTTGTTTTTTATGCGAGGAAGAAGGAACCAAAGGCCATGAGCCCGCAATAACAGTTCCCTCCAAGAGAAAAACAAAATACAATAGAGAGCCAAATTCAAGATTCGATCATTTCGAGATGCCTGGACACACTGCGTTTGAAAGACTGGAGATCATAGGCAGCAGGAAATACAGACAGAGGGAGACAGTTCCAGAGTTGACCTGTTGCATAAATGAAAGACTGGGAGTAAGGGTTACAGGGTTGTGAGTTAGATACTGGATTAGACTTGATGGAATGAAAAGGATCTGCGTGTTGGGCCTTGGCGGGGGTATACGCTCTACTGAGTGCCATTATAGTTTAGTCATACTTTTATCTGAAATGTGTAATATGCTGGAACAATCATACACTAGCGATCATACATTCCCACATCATTGTATTTTGTATTCAATGCCCTGCAGCTGCATAAGTCTCTCTCTCTCTCTCTCTCTCTCTCTCTCTGAACCACATATCTCCCAACACACACACACACACACACACACACACACACACACACACACACACCTGAGATGCTTACCCACTCAGGTATGCAATAAAACAGTCAGCCTTAATTAGACAGGTAAACCAACTTCCTTAACACCTGTACGATATGATGTGGCGCCTCCAGACAGCCTCTCTCACCTGTAGGAAGGAGGAGAGGGGAAGGGGGACTGAAATGCACGAGATACTTGGTGTTATACTCATCTTAAATCAGAATCGAGTGTTTTAGGGCGAATACTGAAAGGATTTGTACTGTAATTCAACGTTATAGGTATTGTGTTATAAGGTGCTGAATTATGGAAGAGATGTATCATGTTTGTCAATAGTACTGTGTCTTTTTATAGTGAGTTTACGAAGGGAGATAAGTTGCCATCGTCCTGAGTCAAGAAGGAGTGTGTGCGTGTGTGTGTGTGTGTGTGTGTGTGTGTGTGTGTGTGTGTACTTAAATTCATCACATCTGCCTAACTATTTACCAACTTGTGTTCATTCCCATAACCTAAAATGGCAGATGTCTATTTTTCGAAGAACTTTTTTTTTCTTCCTTTTTTTGTCACTAATTACTTTGTTCTGGTTTGAAAAGACGTTCTGAATTGGAAGGCTTAACTACTAGCTTCCTTTATTTGTTTACTAAAAGCCCGGCGCTGAATAAAATCGTCTGAAAGTAAGGTAAATAAATCAGTAAAACACCACACGTCACAGGACTAAAAGGGTTCAGTACTAAGGAGTCATGTGGGGCCTTCAGGTGGCGGGGTCGAGATAGGTGTGAAAATTGGTCCACGTGTGTCTTGTTTACGTCTCCCGCCATTTTTAAATCCCCTACCCGGATTTAAAGTCCTTCAGGTGGCGGGGTCGAGATTGGTGTGAAAATTGGTCCACGTGTGTTTTGTTTACGTCTCCCGCCATTTTTAAATCCCCTACCCGGATTTAAAGTCCTTCAGGTGGCGGGGTCGAGATAGGTGTGAAAATTGGTCCACGTGTGTTTTGTTTACGTCTCCCGCCATTTTTAAATCCCCTACCCGGATTTAAAGTCCTTCAGGTGGCGGGGTCGAGATAGGTGTGAAAATTGGTCCACGTGTGTTTGTTTACTTCTTCCGCCATTTTTAAATCCCCTACCCGGGTTTAAAGTCCTTCAGGTGGCGGGGTCGAGATAGGTGTGAAAATTGGTCCACGTGTGTTTGTTTACGTCTCCCGCCATTTTTAAATCCCCTGCGCGGGTTTACAGGCCTTCAGATGGCGGGGTCGAGATAGGTGTGAAAATTGGTCACGTTGTGTTTGTTTACGTCTCCCGCCATTTTTAAATACCTTACGCGGGTTTAAAGTCCTTCAGGTGGCGGGGTCGAGATAGGTGTGAAAATTGGTCCCGCTGTGTTTGTTTACGTCTCCCGCCATTTTTAAATACCTTACGCGGGTTTAAAGGTCTCTGTGCATGCTGTTGGCTGGCCACTTTAGGTGTTGGCGTACGTGTGTATATATTTTTCTTCTTTGCCATTCTGTATGTAATTAATAGATGAAAATGCACATGGTACGACACACACACACACACACACACACACACACACACACACACACACACACACACACACACACACACGTTTCCTCTCCCTTTCCTCTCTCCCTGTCTCTCTTCACGTTCCTTTCCTCAGCCCTCCCGTCACCCTCTCCCTCTCCCTCCCCCCTATTACCTCTCCCTCCTCCCTATTACCTCTCCCTCTCCCTCCTCCCTATTACCTCTCCCTCTCCCTCCTCCCTATTACCTCTCCCTCTCCCTATTACCTCTCCCTCCCCCTCCTCCCTATTACCTCTCCCTCCTCCCTATTACCTCTCCCTTTCCCTCCTCCCTATTACCTCTCCCTCTCCCTCCTCCTTATTACCTCTCCCTCTCCCTCCTCCCTATTACCTCTCCCTCTCCCTCTCCCTCCTCCCTATTGCCTCTCCCTCTCCCTCCTCCCTATTACCTCTCCCTCTCCCTCCTCCCTATTACCTCTCCCTCTCCCTCCTCCCTATTACCTCTCCCTCTCCCTCCTCCCTATTACCTCTCCCTCTCCCTCCTCCCTATTACCTCTCCCTCTCCCTCCTCCCTATTACCTCTCCCTCTCCCTCCTCCCTATTACCTCTCGCTCTCCCTCTCCCTATTACCTCTCCCTCCTCCCTATTACCTCTCGCTCTCCCTCCTCCCTATTACCTCTCCCTCTCGCTCCTCCCTATTACCTCTTCCTCTCCCTCCTCCCTATTACCTCTCCCTCTCCCTCCTCCCTATTACCTCTCCCTCTCCCTCCTCCCTATTACCTCTCCCTCTCCCTCTCCCTCCTCCCTATTACCTCTCCCTCTCGCTCTCCCTCCTCCCTATTACCTCTCCCTCTCCCTCCTCCCTATTACCTCTCCCTCTCCCTCCTCCCTATTACCTCTCCCTCTCCCTCCTCCCTATTACCTCTCCCTCTCCCTCCTCCCTATTACCTCTCCCTCTCCCTCCTCCCTATTACCTCTCCCTCTCCCTCTCCCTCCTCCCTATTACCTCTCCCTCTCCCTCCTCCCTATTACCTCTCCCTCTCCCTCCTCCCTATTACCTCTCCTTCTCGCTCTCCCTCTCCCTATTACCTCTCGCCAGGGAGATGCCACAACAATGTAACTTTTAAATGTCCAATAACCTCCCTCCCTCCCTTCTCTCCCTCCCTCCCTCCCTCCCATCCTTCTCTCCTTCCCTCCTTCCTCCCTCCCATTACTGCCTGTCACACTTACCTTCCCTCCCTTACTTCATTTCCTTCCTCCTTCGCTACCCCTCTCCTTTCTTCACTCCCTTTCTCCCTCCTTCACCCACCCTCTCTCTCCTTCACTCCCCTTCTCTCTCTCTTCACTCCCTCTTTCCCTTCGTTCTCCCTTCCTCCCTCCCTCTTCTGTCTGTTGCACTCTCCTTCATTCTCCCTCTCTTCACTCCCTCTTTCCCTGCTTCCTCCCTCCCTCTTCTGCCTGTTACACCCTCCTTCCTTCTCCCTTACCCTCCCTTTGTTCCTTTACTCCCTTCCACCAGCCACTCACTTCAACTCTTATTTCCTCCCTGCACCCCTCCCTCCCTCCTACTCTCCCTTACATCGCTTCCTCCTCTTCTCCCTCTTACTTGAACACTCCCTTAATTCCCTCCTCCCACTCCCTTGCTCTCCCTTCTTTCCTCTCCCTCATCCACTCCCTCCCTTATTTCCATCTCTCCCTTCCTCCCTCCATCCCTCCAGTTATTCCTCCCATATTCTCTCCCTTCTTCTATTCTCCCTCCCTCCCTCCCTCTCTCCTTCTAATCAGTACTCTCCCTCCATCCCTCGCTCACTCACTCCTCTCAGTGATTCCTTCCCTGTCTCCCTCCCTCCCTTTACTCCCTCCCTCCCTTCCTCCATTCACTCCCCTCTTCTTCCCTCCCTCCCTCCCTCCAGTCAAGCTTGTTTATTTCCTCCCTTTCTCCCCTCCCTTAATTGCCTCCCTTCCATCTCTCTCTCTCTTTCTCTCTCTCTCTCTCTCTCTCTCTCTCTCTCTCTCTCTCTCTCTCTCTCTCTCTCTCTCTCACCATCTAAATCATCACACTAATCACCATCAATATCACCACCAAGAATTCCAGCATCATCACCATCATCATCATCATCACCACCATCATTATCATCATCATCATCATCATCACCATCATCATCCCTATCCTCACGATCATCATCATCATCATCATCTTCATTACCATCACCACCTTCATCATCATCATCATCATCACAATCATCATCATCATCATCACCATCATCACCACCATAACCATCATCATCATCACCATCTGCATCCTCACGATCACCATCATCATCACCATCACCATCCTCACGATCACCATCATCATCATCATCATCATCATCATCATCATCATCATCACCATCACCACCATAACCGTCACCACCTTCATCATCATCATCATCATCACCATCATCATCGTCATCATCATCACCATCATCACCACCATAACCATCGTCATCATCATCATCATCATCATCATCATCATCTCCATCATCATCATCATATCATCACCATCATCAAAATAAGGGTAAAATAAGGATGAAATAAGAGTGAAATAAGGGCGAAGTAAGGTGAAATAAGAGTGAAATAAGGGTGATATAAAAGAGAAATAAGGGTAAGATAAGAGTGAAATAAAGGTAAAGTAAGAGTGAAATAAGAGTGAAATAAGGGTCAAGCAAGGGTGAAATAAGGGTAAAATAAGTGAAATAAGGGTGAAAGAGGGTGAAAGAAGAGTGAAATGAGGGTGAAATAAGAGTGAAATAATGTGAAATAATGTGAAATAAGGATGAAATAAGGGTCAAATAAGGATGAAACGGCTGAGAGTCGAGTAAGGGTGAAATAAGGATGAAATAAGACGGAATAAGCTTAAATAAGGATGAAAAGAGTGAAATAAGGGTGAAATAAGTTAAATAAAGATCAAATAGGAGCTAAATAAGGGTGAAATAAGGGTGAAACTAGATTGAGAGAGAGAGAGAGAGAGAGAAATCAGACGAATACGCATAAAATCAGGCTCCAGCCACAATCAACCAATCAGACATAAGCAAGACACACACAAGGTCACAGCCACCGTAGGTCAAGTGGGGAATAAGAATAAGGAAGTCTAAACCATCGTCCACTCACCTGATGTAGTGCTGCCTACTTCTTCCTTAGCCTTTATCATTCTTTTTCTGTGCCTGTCCTCCTCTCTTCCTATTTCTCACCATCATCCACTCACTTGATGTAGTGCTGCCTACTTCTTCCTTAGGCTTTATCATTCTTTTTCTGTGCCTGTCCCCCTCTCTTCCTATTTCTCACCATCATCCACGCACTTGATGTAGTGCTGCCTACTTCTTCCTTAGCCTTTATCATTCTTTTTCTGTGCCTGTCCTCCTCTCTTCCTATTTCTCACCATCATCCACGCACTTGATGTAGTGCTGCCTACTTCTTCCTTAGCCTTTATCATTCTTTTTCTGTGCCTGTCCTCCTCTCTTCCTATTTCTCACCATCATCCACGCACTTGATGTAGTGCTGCCTACTTCTTCCTTAGCCTTTATCATTCTTTTTCTGTGCCTGCCCTCCTCTCTTCCTACTTCTCCCATCTTTCCTGTCACTTCTTATTGCTTTTCCTTCCTTTACAGGTGGCTTTACATTGACTGACAAGCCAAATGGTTTCCTGTAAGACCCTTTTCATCTTCATTTTCTTTTGTTTTTCTTTCCTTGCTTTCCTTCCTTCCTGTCTCTCATTTTCTTTCCTCTTCTTTCCCTTTCTTTCTTCCTTTCTTCCTTTCTTTCTTTCTTCTCTCCCTGCCTTCTGTTTGCTTCTCTTTTCCTCTCCTTTTTATTTTCTTTCTTTCTGTCTTTCTCTCCTTCCTTACCTCCTTCCTTCCTTCCCTCCTTCCTTCCTTCCCTCCTTCCTTCCCTCCGTCTTTCCTTCCATCCTTCCTTTTTCTTTCCTTCCCTCTTTCCTTCCTTCCTTCCGTCTTTCCCTCCTTTCCTTCCTTCCTTCCTTCTTCTTTCCTTCCCTCCTTCCTTCCTTCCTTCCATGATCAGAATAATCAGCCTTACAACCACTCGCTTTTATAACCTCTCTCTCTCTCTCTCTCTCTCTCTCTCTCTCTCTCTCTCTCTCTCTCTCTCTCTCTCTCTCTCTCTCTCTCAATCGAATTCTTTTATCAACTAATCATTTACGTCTTTGGCTGATTCACCCATGCATCTACCCATCTGTCTATCTACTTTTTTTTCTATCTATCTATTGCCAGACGCCTTAATCCCGTAAGGGGTGGCCACAAACAAATCGCCTCCATGTCGCCCCAGCCATTTCACTGCCTTGCTCCCTGCTCACACATACCCCTCTCATATACCTCTCCACTCCATCCCACCATCGCATCCTCGGCCTTCCTCTCAAAATATCACATCTTCCCTCTTCTCTTCCTCTTTGCCTCTTCCTCCTCCTCCTCCTCCTCCTTAACGTAAATACCCACAAAGTCAGATCACCAACTGTTTGGAACGGAATTAGAGTCTGCTATGCTAACGCACGTAGTCTACGTAACAAGTTTGAGGATTTAGAATCTCTAATTTACCTAGAAAATTATGACATCATTGGCATCACAGAGTCCTTGATTAACACATCTGACCGTGACTTTCTAGCGGAATACTCATTAACAGGGTACATTATTTTCAGCTGTGAGCGACCACATCGAGCTGTTGGCGGTGTTTTACTATATGTGAAAACTAGTCTTCATCCCCTTGTGCTATCCAAACCCAGTATTACCAACATAGATGCCAGTTATGTTCAGCTAAGTATTAATTCACACAAAATAAATATATGTCTCATCTATCGTCCTCCAGCACAGTCAACTGAGACAGATGAAAAACTTTATGATCAAATTGCGGAAACTTGTTGTCAAGAGGATAGCGTAATTTTTGGAGACTTTAATCTACCGGTAACAAAGTGGGGTGAACCACTGACGGCACACTCAGGACAAGAGCTTTATATGAATCTTCAAGAAAGCGCCCTTTCCCAACACGTAGAATACCCAACGAGAGGAAACAATATCCTAGACATCATCTTGACTACAAATGATAACCTAGTCAACAACGTTGAAATAGGACCTGAGTTTAGTTCCAGTGATCATCGAACTATACAGTTTAATATTACTACTGAAAAAGTAAAAGAAAAGGAGAGCAAAGAAAAGGTCCCAGATTATCGTAGAGCTAATTTCAACAGGCTCAGAGCGCTACTTGCAACTGCAGATTGGAATCAAATGTCTGAAACCGATGACATAAACCAAGCATGGGAAATATTCACCGAAAAATTTAATGAAGTGGTAAAGTCATGTGTGCCACTACGTAACAGACGTCCAGCTGGAAATAGTAAACCAAAGTGGTGGTCCAGTGAAATAAAAAGTAACTTAATAGCCAAAAAACAGGCATACCATAAATATAAAGCTACATAAAATAATGATGATAAATTACAGTATGATAATCTACGCCGCATATCGAAAAGACTTATTAAACAAAGCAAAAGAGCACTGGAGATCCACATTGCTAATACGTGCAAATCAAATCCTAAAGAATTTTACAGTTACATTAGAAAGAAAAAGGTTATGACTACATCAATAGGTCCTCTAGAAACAAACAATGGCAAACACACTGAAAATGAGGTCGAAATGGCAAACATTCTTAACGATTACTTTGCGTCTGTTTTTACAGTAGAAAACTCCACCAGAAACCTACTGTTACCCACAAACCAAGCAAATAGCACAGTCCTTAGTAACTATGCTATCCATAATAACGATATCCTTTCAGCCATAAATAGTACGAACATAAACAAAACCCCTGGCCCCGATAAAATATCACCAAGAATTCTCAAAGAAGCAAAACATGAGTTACTGCTGCCACTCTCTTGTCTTATTCAATAAATCATTAAGTACTGGGAAAGTTCCATGCGAATGGAAACTAGCAAATGTAACACCAATTTTCAAAAAAGGAAATGAGTCGCACCCAGGAAATTACAGACCAATCAGCTTAACATCAGTAGTGTGCAAGTTAATGGAAAAAATCATAAGAGATAAAATAGTTAATTATCTAGAAGAAAATAATATAATTAAAGACTCGCAACATGGATTCAGACATCGTCGTTCATGCTTGACTAACTTACTGGACTTCTTCCATGATGTTTACAAATCATACGATGACTCAAGAGCAGTAGATATAATTTACCTCGACTTTCAGAAAGCATTTGACACTGTCCCTCACAAGCGTCTCATGAGAAAAATAGAAGCACATGGAATAAAAGGAAAGACGCAAAAATGGTTACAAGACTGGCTTTCAGACCGAAAACAGCGAGTTGTGATAAACGGAAAGGAATCCAATTGGCGTAATGTGATCAGCTTCATTCCCCAAGGCTCAGTACTTGGACCGATACGTTTTATTATCTATATAAATGATATTGATGAGGGTCTAAATTGTAAAGTATCCAAATTTGCAGATGATACTAAAATAACCAGTAAAGTCACTTCAAAACTACAGTGGCAGCAGTTACAAAATGACCTTAACACTTTAGCAAGCTGGGCAGAAAAGTGGCAAATGAAATTCAACACAGAAAAATGTAAAGTACTTCATATTGGAAGTAACAATGTCCATGCAAATTACAAAATGAACAATATTCAGTTATCAAGTACAGACAGTGAAAAGGATCTTGGTGTGATAATATTAAATGACCTAAAACCAAGCAAGCAGTGTACCGATGCGGTTAAAATTGCAAACAAGCTAGTGGGTTTTATTGGAAGAACTTTCGAGTTTAAATCGGAAAAAGTCATACTTGCCTTGTACAACTCGCTAGTGCGCCCCCATCTTGAGTATTGTGTGCAATTCTGGTCTCCGTACTACAGAAAGGACATTGAAAAATTAGAGAAAATTCAGCGAAGAATCACAAAAATGATACCACGACTTAGAAACAAACCATATGAGGAACGCCTTGAAGAACTTGAATTATTTAGCCTAACGAAGCGCAGGTTAAGAGGGGACCTTATTGAAGTTTTCAAAATCATGAAGGGATATGACATGAATGAATATTTTGATATAGACCGGTCGAGTCAAACCAGAAGTAATGGCCACAAAATCATGGGAAAGCGATTCCAATCCCACGAAGCAAAATACTTCTTCTTTAACAGAGTTGTAAATATCTGGAACAGATTACCCTCAGATACCGTGAACAGTATCTCAATTGAGACATTTAAAAACAAATTAGACAAGTATTTGCACGAAAATCCTCAGCTGACTCTTTTTCTGTCCGAGTAACTTGCTTTTATAGCTACGGTACATGTAAGTTCATGCCCTTTTTGTCTACAAGACACCCCGTAAACAATGTACCCGTACATAGTGTTGCGTCACGATATTATACATTTTCAATTTATTCAGTGCAAATAAAGCAATATAAGCACAGATTAGGATCTGCACAGATAACCCTGAGTTAACGGTCACTACTCTTACTTTCGACCTGTGATGGGCTGTGGATCACTGAGGGTCCCTGTTAGTTAAGCGACCACCATCGGGATTTTTTTAATGTACCAGGGGTCACTGCTTCAGGATGAAACTTGTGTACTTGTCCCATATGGGAGAGTTCCCTGTCTCAGTGGAATGAACGGAGCTAGGTCCTGATTGACTGCTGCCTACCTTAAAAGCACCAGGCAAGGCTGCCGCACCACCCCTAAACATCCACACTGTGCGGTCCCCTCGTGTCTACAGGACACCCCGTAAACTTAACATAGCGTCATGTCACGTCATTATACGTTTTTCGATTTACCAAAGCAAATGAGGTAATATACAGTAAGCACAGACTAGGATCTGCACAGATAACCCTGAGTTAACGGTCACTACTCTCACTTTCGACCTGTGATGGGATGTGGATCACTGAGGGTCCCTGTTAGTCAAGTGACCACCATCGGGATTTTTTTAATGTATCAGGGGTCACTGCTTCAGGATGAAACTTGTGTACTTGTCCCACATGGGAGAGTTCCTTGTCTCAGTGGAGTGAACGGAGCTATTGCCTGATTGACTGCTGCCTACCTAAAAAGCGCCAGGGAAGGTTGCTGCACCACCCCTAAACATCCACTCTGTGCATTGCACATCCACACTGTGCACTGTGCAGTCCCCTTTTATCTAAGACACCCATCTTATATATTTTTCAATCTCCCCAATGCAAAGAAAGCAATATAAGCACAGATTAGGATCTGCACAGATAACCCTGAGTTAACGGTCACTACTCTTACTTTCGACCTGTGATGGGCTGTGGATCACCGAGGGTCCCTGTTAGTCAAGTGACCACCATCGGGATTTTTTTAATGTACCAGGGGTCACTGCTTCAGGATGAAACTTGTGTACTTGTCCCACATGGGAGAGTTCCTTGTCTCAGTGGAGCAAACGGAGCTAGGTCCTGATTGACTGCTGCCTACCTTAAAAGCGCCAGGCAAGGCTCCCGCACCATCCCTAAACATCCACACTGTGCAGTGTGTAGCTTCCACATTTTGTCCACAGACTTCCCATTAACTCAATGTACCGGTTTATAATGTCATGCCGCAACTATTATTTTATTTGTTTACTTTCTCTTTCAGGTTACTCTATCGGGTAGCTTGTAGACAAAGTATTATAGAATGTGACTTTTCCTTTCCAGTGTTTCCTATAAAATTCCCATGTCAGTTTTTCCATGCTGCATGGTGGTTTTTCTCACTTTTTCCTGGAGGGTTTGGTGGTGGGGGGAGCCTTCTTGCTTTACTATCCTTATCCTTCAACATGTAGAGTTAGATCTTGTAGTCATAGTTTTCTCTAACAAGCAGCCTCGAAAGGACCATAAGGTCTGTTGCTGTTTGCTTTCCTGTGTGTAATTCTGTGTGTAATCCTTCTCCTCCTCCTCCTCCTCCTCCTTCTCTCTTTCTTTCTTCTTTTCTTCTTCCTTCTTTGTCTTCTTTTTTTTCTTTCACCATCCCTTCCCTCTTTCTCTTCTTCTTCTTCCTTTTCCCTCTTCCTCTTCTTCCTCTTCCTTTTCCCTCTTCCTCTTCCTTTTCCTTCTTCCTCTTCCTTCTCCCTCTTCCACTTCTTCCTCTTCCTCCTCCCTCTTCCTTCCCTCTTCCTTTAAAATCAGACAACCAATCACAAACACCTTCTCCCTAGGCCGGAAGTTCCACAGGTGTTGCCAGTCTAAGCTACAGGTAATTATTTAGAGACACATTGAGGTGGTTTGGCCATGTGGAGAGGATGGAGAGTGAGAGACTGACGAGGAGAGTGTACGTGAGTGAGGCGGAGAGGGGAAGAGAGAGGGGCAGGCCAAGGATGCGATGAAGGGATGGAGTGGTGAGGTATATGAGAGACTGACGAGGAGAGTGTATGTGAGTGAGGTGGAGGGGGGGGAGAGAGAGGGGTAGGCCAAGGATGCGATGGAGGGATGGAGTGGAGAGGTATATGAGAGAGGGGGTGTGTGAGGTGGGAGCAGGGCAGTGAAATGGCGGGGGACAGGGCGACGTGGAGGCGATTTGTTTGTGGCCAGCCCATATGGAAGTGAAGCGTCTGGCAATAGAAATAGAATCAACTTTTACAATTCTCATCCGATTTCATCCCGACTTGGTGGGAGGATGAAGGGAAGGCAAAGGGTGAACTGTGTCAATTTCGAGGACAATAGGTCGAAATTTTGAGAACAGGTCAGAAATTTTGAAAACAGGTCGAAATTTTGAGGTCAAGAGGTCAAGAGGTCAGTCTCAAACATCACCCCCGCATCGCTTTTCCTTTTTCCTTTTCTCCCCCTACTTTCCTCCCCATCCTCACCCCTCTCCCCTACCCCTACCCCTCCCCTCCCCCTCCACCCCCTCTTCCCTTCCCCTCCCACACTCCCATCTCACTCCCTTTCTCCCTTCCAGTTATCTTCTCCCTTTCTTCACCCCCCCTCCCTTTATCACTCCCTCTTCTTTCCTCCCTCCCTCCTTCTCTTTGCTTCCTTCCCTCCCTTTCTTTCCAGTTCCCTCTCCCTTCCCCCTCTCCTCTCCCTTCCAGTTGTCTTCTCCCTTTCTTCTCCCTCCCTTTTTTTATTTCTTTCCTTCCTCCTTCCTTCTCTTTGCATCCTTCCCTCCCTTTCTCCTCAATCCCCTCTCCCTTCCCCCTGCCCCCTTCCCCCCCTGACCCCCTGTTATCAGAGGGGTGGGGGGGCGGCGACCCACCTGCCTGTTAGGTGAGATAACACTACTCCTCTCTCTCCCTCCTGGGCTATCTTAATGAGGGAGAGATGTTCCTTACTCCCTCCCTCCCTCCCTCCCTTGATGACTGCTTTCTCCCTTCTTACCTTTCAGCGACTCATTTCCTCCCTTTCTGTTTAACATTCTTACTCCCTTCTACCCTCCCTCCCTCCCTTAGTTACCCCATTCTCCCTTCCTCCCTTCTCTCCCTATAACTGCTTTTCTCCCTCCCTCCTTCCCATTGCCAATCCTTTCCTCCCTTTTTTTCCTCCGTCCTCCCTCCTTCCTTCCCTCCCTTCCTCCCTGCCTAGGTGACTCCCTTTCTCTCTCCCTTTCCTTCTTCCTGATTTTCCCTCCCTTAATTTCTTTTTTTCCCTCCCTTCCTCCCTTTCTCCTCCTTTCCCTCCCTTTCTCCCCGTTCCCCTCCCTTCCTCCCTTTATCTCCTTTTCCCTCCCTTCCTCTCCCTTTCCCTCCCTCCCTTGCTACGCTGTCTCCCTGCTTTCTCTTTCTTTTCCCCTCTCTCTCTCTCTCTCTCTCTCTCTCTCTCTCTCTCTCTCTCTCTCTCTCTCTCTCTCTCTCTCTCCCCCTGACTACAATCCTCCCTAGATGCTTTACTCCCTTCCCATCTCTTACTGTCATCCTCCCTGTCGTTTCCTCCTCCCTTCCTTCTCTCTTTTCCTGACTCCTTCCTTCCTTCCTTCTTTCCTTCCTTCCTTTCCTTCCTTCCTTCTTTCCTTCCTTCTTTCCTTCCTTCCTTCCTTCCTTCCTTCCTTCCTTCCTTCCTTCCTTCTTTCCTTCCTTCCTTCCTTCTTTCCTTCCTTCCTTCTTTCTTTCCTTCTTTCCTTCCTTCCTTTTTTCTTTCCTTCCTTCTTTCCTTCCTTCCTTCTTTCTTTCTTTCTTTCTTTCCTTCCTTCCTTCCTTCCTTCTTTCCTCCCTTCTTTCTTTCCTTTCCTTCCATCCTGCCTTCCTTCCTTCCTTCCTTCTTTCCTCCCTTCTTTCTTTCCTTTCCTTCCTTCCTTCTTTCCTTCCTTCCTTCCTTCTTTCCTTCCTTCCTTCCTTCTTTCCTTCCTTCCTTCCTTCTTTCCTTCCTTCCTTCCTTCCTTCCTTCCTTCCTTCTTTCCTCCCTTCCTTCCTTCCTTCCTTCCTCCCTTCTTTCTTTCCTTTCCTTCCTTCCTTCCTTCTTTCCTTCCTTCCTTTTCTTCCTTCCCTTCTTTCCTTCCTTCCTTCCTTTCTTCTTTCCTACCTTCTTTCTTTCTTTCTTTCCTTCCTTCCTTCCTTCCTTCCTTCCTTTTCTTCCTTCCCTTCCTTCCTTCTTTCCTTCCTTCCTTCCTTCTTTCCTTCTTCCCTTCCTTCCTTCCTTCTTTCCTTCCTTCCTTTTCTTCCTTCCCTTCTTTCCTTCCTTCCTTCTTTCCTTCCTTCTTCCCAGGTGGGTGTGGAGGGTGCGTGAGGTAGGGTGGGTGGGTGAGCAGGGTGAGTGAGGTATATAGGGGGTGGGGGGTGAATGAGGTAGGTGGGGTGGGGTAGGAGGGGTGGGGGGTGAGTGAGGTAGGTGGGGTGGGGTAGGAGGGGTGGGGAGGTGAGTGAGGTAGGGGAGAGTGAAGTGGGGAGGGAAGGTTTGTG
>NC_136995.1:12046276-12086276 GCF_032717465.1 Coenobita brevimanus
GGGGCTAGGAATGTGAGTTTGAATTCCGCGGTTGAGGCTGTGGTAGTGGACAGTGTGTTGTGGTATTGACAGATAGGCATGTTATTAGCTTGGGGAGAGGGGGAGGGAGGTGGAGAGAGGGTGGGAGGCTAGGGGAGAGGGGTAGGAAGGTTTGGAGGGTCGGGGAGGGTGGATGGGAAAGAGAAGAGGCGAAGAACGGAAAGGGAGAAGGGAGGGAACAGGCAGAGATGGGGAACAGGAGGATGGTAAAGAAAGGAGAGAGAGAGAGAGAGAGAGGGGGGGGGTAGGAGAGAGATTTACTGCTTAACTAAAGGGGTAGCGATAGTCGAATCAGTGAGTCTGCTTCGAATACTATAACTCACAGAAGATCGAGCAGTGATGAGAGCAGACTAGGACAGGCATCACTGCAAGAGGCTCGTATCTGATAATCCCAGGAAGGAAACAAAAAGGTGAATAGAAAGGTGAGGTTGCTGTCTAAGAGAAGCACAGGAGGGTTTAGAAAGGAAGACAGCGACAGCATCAAATCAAACCCCACTGGACAGAAAGTTAGTGGAAAGACAGGGGGAATTTTAAAGACAGTTAATATTGTTTTTGTTAAGTAAGATTGAGGAAATAGGAGAGAGAGAGAGAGAGAGAGACAGACAGAGACAGGGAGAAAGGGAGAGAGAGGGGGGGGGAGGAAAGGTTAAGAGGTGGAGGGAGGTAAAAGTATGAAAGATGGAAGGAAGGGGGAATATGCAGAGGGAGAGAGGAGAGGAGGGGGGAGCAGGGAGGAGAGAAGTTACAGGGAGAGAAGTAACAGGGAGGGAAGTTACAGGGAGAGAAGTAACAGGGAAGGGGGATGGAAGGAAAAACGGAAGAGGGAGGGATGAAGGAGGGAATAGGGGAAGGGTGTTGAGAGAGAGAGAGAGAGAAGTGTGAAATAAACCAATCCTAATCCCTCTTTACTCTCCACTTATCCCTCTCTCTCTCTCTCTCTCTCTCTCTCTCCCCCCACTTCATCATCATCCTTCTCTCTCCTCCTTCCTTTCCCTCCCTCCCCCCCTTCCTCATTCGCTCTCTCCCCTCCTCCCTCCCTCCCTCCCTCCCTTCCTCCCTATGTTCCTCCTCATTTCCTCCCCACACAACCGACATCATAAGTCAATCCTCTCTTTACTTCCCTCCCTCCCTCCCTCCCTCCCTCTCCCTCCCTCCTTCCTTTTCCTTTCCTCTACTCTCCCTCCCATTTCGTCTCTTTCTCCATCCCTTCTCTCACCCTTAATCTCTCTCTCTCTCTCTCTCTCTCTCTCTCTCTCTCTCTCTCTCTCTCTCTCTCTCTTTTCTGTCTCTACCTTTCTTTCCCCCTTCTTCATACCTCCCTCTCTCCCTCCCCCCTCCATCCCTCCCTCCCTCCACTCTTTCCTTCCCTCCCACCTCCCTTTCTCCCTCTCTACCTCTTTCTCTCCCTCATTGCTTCCCTCCCCCAAAACACTGCTCCCTACTCACCTACTTTCCTCCCTGTTTACCTTCTTCCCTTCTTCTCTGCCTCCCTTCATCCCTGCCTGCTTCCTTGCCTGCTTCCCTGCCTACCTCCCTGCCTGCCTTCCTGCCTACCTCCCTGTGTGTTTCCCTGCCTGTCTCCCTGCCTACCTCCTTATCTGACTCCCTGCCTACCACCCTATCTGACTCCCTGCCTACCACGCTATCTGCCTCCCTGCCTACCTCCCTGTGTGTTGCTCTGCCTGCCTCCCTGCCTGTTTCCCTGCCTACCTTCCTGCCTACCTCCCTGCTTCCTTGTCTGTCTCTCTACCTCCCTGCCTGCCTCCCTGCCTGCCTCCCCCGACAGGTGAGAGACAAGAGTAATTAATAGGGGCTCACCTGATGAACACACACACACCAAACTTTCACACCGAGGTAAGCAGGGAGGCAGGGAGGCAGGGAGGAAGGGTGGCAGGGAGGAAGGGTGGCAGGGTGGCATACAGGCAGGCAGGCAGGGAGGAAGGGAGGTAGACAGTTAGGGAGACAGGGAGGAAGGGTGGCAAGGAGGCAAGCAGGCAGGGAGGAAGGGTGGCAGGGAGGCAGGCAGGCAGGGAGGAAGGGAGGTAGACAGGGGTAGGCAGGGAGGCAGGCATGAGACAGGGAAGAAGAGGGGCAGGCAGAGAGACAGGCAGAGGCACAGAGAGGCAGAGAGATGGGCATTCAGGATGAGAGATAAAGAGGCAGGCAAGGAGGCAGGGAGAAAGGTAGGAAGGGAGATAAGAGCAGGTGGGAGGGAGAAGAAAGGGAGGGAGGGAGGAAAGAGGGCGGTTGGGGGAGGAAAGTTAGGAGAAAGACAAGCATAAAGGGTGAGAGGGAGGGAGGAAAGGGAGAGAAAGGCAGGCAGAAAGGGAGATGGACTAGGAAGTAAGAAGGGAGGGAAGGGAGCAAGCAGGGGGAGAGAAGGTAGGAGAGGAGGGCGAGGGGCAGGGTGAGGAAAGGAGGGAGGAAGGGAGGAGGGAGGAAAGACTGGCATTGGTAAGTGTCAGGGAGGGCAACTTTGAGGGAGAAAAGTTAGAGGGAGAAAGAATTAAGGAAGGCCAGATAGAGAGAGAGAGAGAGAGAGAGGGGGGGGGTGAAATCTGACTATCTTTTCGTGTCACTCATTCATTGACCCGTTTATGTATATACGTTTCTCCCCACTATCTATCTATCTGTATCTATCTATCTATCTATCTATCTATCTGTCTGTCTATCTATCGGTTTATCTATCTGTCTATCCAGTGTAATCGTAACTTTGCTTCATTAATCAGCTCTGACCCAACCTGCAAGTTACCTGAGCTGACCTAACTCACCTGATATGGCCTCTCTCTCTCTCTCTCTCTCTCTCTCTCTCTCTCTCTCTCTCTCTCTCTCTCTCTCACACACACACACACACACACACACACACACACACACACACACACACACACACACATTCTCTCTCTCTCTCTCTCTCTCTCTCTCTCTCTCTATCTCTCTCACACACACACACACACACACACACACACACACACACACACACACACACACACACACACACACACACACACACACACACACACACGTTCCCTCTCTCTCTCTCTCTCTCACACACACACACACACACACACACACACACACACACACACACACACACACACACACACACACACACACACACACACACACACACACACACCTGCCGGCTTCACCTCAATTAAGGCCGCACTAAGTCAATCAGTGGCTGGATTAATCCGCAACTCCAACTAAATCGCATGTTCACCTGTGTTACGTGAGCCTCCCTAAGCTACGTGTATTGCAGACCTCCAATTAATTACGTGATTTTGCACGTTATTCCCTTCATCACGTTGGCTGTGCAATATTAACGTGTTCTGTCTATCTATTGCCAGACGCCTTAATCCCGTAAGGGGTGGCCACAATCAAATCGCCTCCATGTCGCCCTGTCCCCGGCCATTTCATTGCCCTGCTCCCAGCTCACACCTCCCTCTCTCATATACCTGTCCTCTCCATTCCTTCATCTCATCCTCGGCCCTCCTCTCCATCCCTCCATCTCATCCTCGGCCTCCCTCTCCTTGATAAAGATTAGAAAGACAACACTGATAATACTACCCCTTCATGTGTTTTAATGTAGGTGAACCTAGTGGGAACGGTTGAGGGTCACGCAAGGATGATGATATTTGATTTAATATTAACAGATCAAAGTGGCATGGTGATAGGATAGGCCATATAACATGTGATTTAATTTAGATGAACTTATTTGGAAGGGTTAAGGGTCACGCAAGGATGATGACATTTAATGATAACAGGTCAAAGGGCATGGTGACAGGATTGGCCCAGTCTGACCTGTTTTCTTGCTACACGTACCAAACAAGGTCGAAATCGGAAAGGGTCATGCTAGGGTGATGGAGTGTATGAGAAGGACCACTCCATCTAGAGTTACGTACACCCTGCAAAATGAACTGTTCGATTTTTCGACTAGTTACGGGACGCGGGTGTTGTGCTCTCTGAATGCCCCTTTGTGTGTGTGTGTGTGTGTGTGTGTGTGTGTGTGTACCATTAAAAAGGTGAGGATTGAGAGTGAGAAACTAACGAGGAGAGTGTATGCGAGTGAGGTGGAGGGGGAGAGGGAGGGGGAGGCCGAGGATGAGATGGAGGGATGGAGTGGACAGGCATATGAGGGGGGGGGGAGCTGGGAGCATGACAGTGACGTGGCATTGGACAGGGCGACATGGAGGCGATTTGTTTGTGGCCACCCCTTGAGGGATTGAGGTGTCTGGCAATCGATAGATAGAGTTATTCCGAGTATGAGAGGGTTTTAGTGACAATATGAGCGCTTCCACTCCCTAACTCACTCCCAAATGAAGGAAAGCGTCTGGTGGTAGGGGAGAAAGCCTATGCAAGAGCTGTCCCCACCGTTAGAGGGCTGGATAGAGTTATATATACCTTTTCACGTAAATATTCTAACTCTAAATTCGTCCCTAGAATTTTCCCGCCTGCCTTTCACAATTCACGTAGCACCATTAATTTCACGTAGCAGCCATTAAATTCACGTAGCGCCCATTAATTTCACGTGGATTAAGAGTTTTCTCCCCCAGTTCAATTCACGTGAAATGCGGGCTGTATTGACGTGATTTTAGGAGTGAGGTGAGGCGTGAGGTTGTTAAGGTGAGGGCCTCTCTCTCTCTCTCTCTCTCTCTCTCTCTCTCTCTCTCTCTCTCTCTCTCTCTCTCTCTCTCTCTCATTTCTCTCCCTCTTTCCCTCCCTCCCTCTCTTTCCTTCTCCTTTCACACACACTTCCCTCTCTCCTTTCCTCCCTCACTCCTTCCCGCGCATCTCCTCCCTCACTCCTACTGCTCTTTCCTCTCTCTTTCATGCTTCTTTCTCTCTCTAATTCCCTCTCTTCCTCCTTCCTTCTCTCCCTCCACTGAAAGATACATAATTCACCAGTAAACATGAAAAGTCTAATCACCCAGACCTCAACAGCGCTGTGGAATTATACAAACAAATGATTTTAATGTAACCACTCCATGTACACAATCTCTGAAGGACAATCAATTAGCTCATGTCATTCCTTAGTTTTTTTTTTTTTTATGCGAGGAAGAAGGAAACAAAGGCTGAGGCCGCAAAAAGTTCCTTCCAAGAAAAAAAAAGACAAACAGTACAAAAGAGAGCCAAATTCAAGATCCATTCATTTTTCGATGCCTGGACACACTGCGTTTGAAAGACTGGAGGTCATAGGAAGTGTGTGCAGTTTGATCACATTATTGCAAGAAAAGTATATTAGGAAACTTGACAATAGATCAATGGGCACCAGAATAATCTATCTACCTATCTATCTATCTATCTATCTATTGCCAGACGCCATAATCCCATAAGGGGTGGCCATTTGACTTTGAGTTATTTGTTTTACGGGGAGGGGCACTAACCCTCCACCAACCCACTTATTGACACGTAGGGAGCACGTATGGTTTGGTTATATGGTTACCACCCAGCGTTGTAAATGGTTTCTTGGCTTATAGGAAACCATTAGGCTTGTCACTCAATGTAAAGCCACCTGTAAAGGAAAGAAAAGCAATAAGAAGTGACAGGAAAGATGGGAGAAATAGGAAGAGAGGAGGGCAGGCACAGAAAAAGAATGATAAAGGCTAAGGAAGAAGTAGGCAGCACTACATTAAGTGAGTGGATAATGGTCGTCACCAACTACCACTACCAAAATACTGCTAAGAGAGATATAAACAAAATTAGGAACATTTAGAAGACCTGAATCCATTTACCGTTACTGGGGTTAAAATTCAAGTGTTTAAATTTTCAAACGGCATAACGGCAACTGAAGACTTTCCGTTAGTTCGGTTAAATTACACTTAACGGTCAAAAATTTATTGGCAAACGTTTCCTGTGACGTGAAACTAAACGATTTATTTTTTTTAGTAGCGGAAAACATAGGGAAGAGTTAGCCTGAGAGTAAAAGAAAAAGTGAATAGGTTAGACATATCCTTTGCTTCTGTTTCTAACTAGACATTCTAACTAAGCATTCATGGTAGTACATTTCTAAGTACTGTATTTTCTGTAGTACAAAGGACGGTGTTACATTCCCTTCCAGGTTAAGAATGTGTACGGCATTCATTCACTCTTTTCTGTTAAATTTTCCTAATGTTTTTTTTTTTTTCATGTAGTTCTGTCTTTTTTTCCTTTGGTTGGAGGTGATGGTGTGTGTCGTGGTGCCTTCCTGCCTCACTATCCCGTCTCCCATCCTTCCCATCCTCTCTCCTTCCTCCCTTCCTTCCCATCCTCTCCCCTTCCTCCCTTCCTTCCCATCCCTCTCATCCTCTTCCCTTCCTCCCTTCCTTCCTCCTATCACAACCTTCTTTCCGATCGTCAGTACAGGTTCCGTCAGGGACGCTCCACTGGCGATCTTCTCACCTACCTTTCAGACTCCTGGTTATACTCCTTTTGGGACTTTGGCGAAAGCTTTGCCATTGCACTTGACATCTCAAAGGCTTTCGATCGAGTCTGGCATAAATCTTTAATTTCCAAACTGCCCTCTTACGGTTTCTATCCTTCTATCTGTGCCTTCATCGCTAGCTTCCTTTCTGGTCGTTCTATAGCCGCTGTTGTAGACGGCCATCGTTCTTCTCCTAGATCTATCAACAATGGTGTTCCTCAGGGCTCTGTCCTATCACCAACTCTCTTCCTTTTTTTCATCAATGACCTTCTAAGCTGTACATCTAACCGTATCCACTCATACGCTGATGACTCCACCCTTCACCTTTCCATTCGGTTCCCGCAGCGCCCATCTCAACAGTTACTTCAGCAAACAAGGGATGAGGCTACGGCACACCTAATGTCTGACTTGGCTCGTATCTCTGACTGGGGTAAAAATAATATGGTTGTCTTTAATGCATCTAAGACTCAGTTCTTACACCTATCAACCCGACAAAATCTTCCACAGGAATACCCACTAATGTTTAATAATATTCAGCTTAATCCTGCATCATCCTTGAACATGCTTGGGGTTTCATTTACTCGGGACTTATCTTGGAAAGCTCATATTACATCTCTTGTATAATCTGCTTCCAAGAGATTAGGTGTGCTAAGCCGACTCCGTTCTTTCTTTACCCCTGCACAATTGTTGACTCTATACAAGGGTTTTATCCGCCCCTGTGTGGAGTACAACTCTCATGTGTGGGGAGGCTCCCCACATACAGCTCTTCTCAATAGGGTGGAGTCAAAAGCTTTTCGTCTCATTAATTCTCCTCCTCTTACTGACTCCCTTCAACCTCTGTCTCTTCGCCGCACTGTTGCATCTTTATCTCTTTTCTATCGCTACTTCAATGGTCACTGCTCCTCTGAACTGTCTGCTTGCATTCCTCCACCTCTACGACGGGCGCGTAGCACCCGTCTGGCAGCAAACTCTCATCCTTTTTCTGTCCAACTCTCTAATGCAAGAGTTAACCGTTACTCTCAGTCTTTCATTTATGCAACAGGTCAGCTCTGGAACTGTCTCCCTCTGTCTGTATTTCCTGCTGCCTATGATCTCCAGTCTTTCAAACGCAGTGTGTCCAGGCATCTCAAAATGCTCGGATCTTGAATTTGGCTCTCTCTTGTATTTTGTTTTTCTCTTGGAGGGAACTGTTACTGCGGGCTCATGGCCTTTGGTTCCTTCTTCCTCGCATAAAAAAAAAAAAAAAATAGCTTCCTATATCCCTTCTTCCCTCCCATGTTTCCCTTCCCTTCCTTCCTTCTTATATCTCCCTTTCATCCTCTCCGGACCTCCCTCCCTTTCTTCCTGTCTCTCCCTCCCTCTTTCTCCTCTTCCTTTCATCCTAACTACCCCTCACTCCCTTCAGCTTATAGCCCTCCCTCCCTCGCTCTATCCTTCCCTTCCTCCCTTCCTCCCTCCTTCTATCCTTCCCTCCCTTCCTCCCTCCTTCTGTCCTTCCCTCCCTCCCTCCCTCCCTCCTTCTGTCCTTCCCTCCCTACTCCTTCATCCTGCCTACTTCTTTTCCCTCTCATGCACGTCCCTCCTTCCCTTCGCTCATGCCCCTCCTTCCTTCCCATACTTCCTCCTTCGCCATCTCTCCTTAATTCCCTCCCTTCTTCCCTTCCTCCCTCTCACCATTCTTCCTTTCCCCTCTCTTCTTCCTTAATCCTACTTCCTCCCTCCCTTCCCTCATACTCCTTCCCTCCCTGTTTCTTATCCTCCTTCCCTCCCTCCCTCCTTACCTCCTTACTCCCTCCTTCCCTGCCTTCTCCCCCTTCCTTCGTCCTTCATTCCCTCCCTTCTTTCCTACCCCTCCACATTCCCTCCTTCCTTCCCTCCCATACTTTCCTCCTCCCTCCCTACCTCCTATCCTCCCTTCCTCCCTCCCTCCCTCCCTTCCTCCCTCTGTGCTGACAAAACCGATAAGCTCTGTTGGTGCCTCTATACAAGGGAGAGAGAGAGAGAGAGAGAGAGAGAGAGAGAGAGAGAGAGAGGGAAAGGGAGAAAGAGGGAGAGAGGTGGGAGAAAGAAGGAGAGAGGGAGGGAGGGAGGGAGGGAGGGAGGGGGAGAAAGAAGGTGAGAGAGAGAGAGAGAGGGAGGGAGGGAGGTAAATAGGAGGGAGGGAGAGAAAACAAGTGTCTCCCTCCCTCCCTCCCTCCTTAAACCCAGATGCTGTTCCTAATTGGATCAAGATTTAATTAACCACTTAAATTACTCCCTCCCTCCCTCCCTCCCTCCCTCCTTCCCTTTCTCCCTCCCTCCCTCCTTCCCTTTCTCCCTCCCTCCCTCCTTCCCTTTCTCCCTCCCTCCCTCCTTCCCTTTCTCCCTCCTTCCTTCCCTTTCTCCCTCCCTCCTTCCCTTCCTCCATCTCTTCCTCCTTCCCTTTCTCCCTCCCTCTCTCCCTCCCTTTCTTCCTCCCTCCCTTCTTCCCTTTCTCCTTCCCTCCCTCCCTTTCTCCCTCCCTCCTTCTCTTTCTCCCACCCTCCCTCCCTTTCTCCCTCCCTCCCTCCCTTTCTCCCTCCCTCCCTCCTTCCCTTTCTCCCTTCCTCCCTCCCTCCTTCTCTCTCTCTCTCTCTCTCTCCCTCCCTTTCTCCCTCCCTCCCTCCTTCCCTTTCTCCCTCCCTCCCTCCTTCTCTTTCTCCCACCCTCCCTCCCTTTCTCTCTCCCTACCTCCTTCTTTTCCTCCCTCCCTCCCTTCCTCCTTCCCTTTCTTCCTCCCTTTCTCCCTCTCTTCCTCATTCTCTTTCTCCCTCCCTACCTTCTTCCCTTTCTCTCTACCTCCCTCCCACTCTTCCTCCTTCCCTCCCTTGCCTCCCTACTCCCTCTCTCCCTCCCGTCTTTTCCTCCCTCTCGCACCTCTTCTCCTCCCTCCCTCCCTTCCTTCCTCCGTCTTTCTTTCCCCTTTCTCCCTTCCTCCCTCTTCTCCCTCCAGTTCTCTTTTCTCTCCCCCTCTCTCATTTCTTCCTCCCTCTTTCTTTCCCTTCTACCATTCCTTCAATTTCTCTCTCTCTCTCTCTCTCTCTCTCTCTCTCTCTCTCTCTCTCTCTCTCTCCCCATTCCTCCCTACATCCTTCTCTTCCTTTCTCCTTCTCTCTTTCCCTCCCACCTCTCTTCCGTCTACTTCCCAACTTCTTTCCCTCCCTCCCTCCCTCCCTCACTTCCTCCCTTTCCCTACTCCCTTTCTCTCTCCTTCCTTCCCTCCCTCCATCCCATTCTCTCTCCCTTCGTCTCTCCCCTTCCTCCCTCCCTCTGTTTTCCCTCCCCATCTGAATGAGCCTCACTCCCATTCACTCATCATTTAGGCCACCGGAATCCTGGCTCACGGATAGGTCACTTATTCCCACGTACCAAGTCATCAGAGGCACGAAAATTCACATCACCGTCTCCTCAGCATAAAATTCGTCCAGCCAGCTCGATCTCTGTCAGTCCCCAAGCTGCATACGTTTCCATGCCTCACTTTCTCACACACACACACACACACACACACACACACACACACACACACACACACACACACACACACACACACACACACACACACACACACACACATTTACTATCTTTGTCCACCTTCTTCGAGCCCTACCACACCTCCCACCTCCAAACCCTCTCAGACATACCCTTCTCACCACACCATATCAACCCTCTTCACCATTCCATTCTCTCCACATGACCATACCATCTAAGCACACAATTTTCCCAGATAAGAAAAATAAAAATACTACTGCTACTACTGCAATTACTACTACTACTACTGCAATTACTACTGCTACTACTGCAATTACTACTGCTACTACTGCAATTACTACTGCTACTACTGCAATTACTACTGCTACTACTGCAATTACTACTGCTACTACTGCAATTACTACTGCTACTACTGCAATTACTACTGCTACTACTGCAATTACTACTACTACTACTGCAGTTACTACTACTACTACTGCAATTACTACTACTACTACTACTACTGCAATTACTACTACTACAATTACTACTACTACTGCAATTACTACTACTACTACTGCAATTACTACTACTACTACTACTACTGCAATTACTACTACTACTACTGCAATTACTACTACTACTACTGCAATTACTACTACTACTACTACTACTGCAATTACTACTACCACTACTGCAATTACTACTACTACTACTGCAATTACTACTACTACTACTACTACTGCAATTACTACTACTACTACTACTACTGCAATTACTACTACCACTACTACTGCAATTACTACTACTACTACTGCAGTTACTACTACTGCTACTACTACTACTGCAATTACTACTACTACTACTACTAAGAAGAAGAAGAATTATTATATTGATTAAAGCTAAGCATTTTTCCCACCGAGTTTGGTCAAAATCGGCCCAATACTGAATATCTACCTTTCTCTCTCCCTCCATCAGCATTACCCTACCTCCCTACCTCCTTACCTCCCTGCCTGCCTACCTGCCTATCTCTCTGCCTCCCTCCCTCCTTACCTACCTACCCGCCTGCCTGCCACAATACCTACCTACGGCCTTACTTACCTCTTTGACTTGCTTCCTACCTCCTACCGTCTTACCTACTCACCTTCCTGCCTACCTCCCTGCCCACCTCTCTGCTTGCCTACCTCCCTGCCCACCTCTCTCCTTGCCTACCTCCTTGCCTACCTCTCTGCCCACCTCTCTCCTTGCCTACCTCCTTGTGTACCTCCCTGCCTGCCTCCCTGCCTGCCTCCCTGCCTAACAACTGTGAATCAATACAGTTTATAGGTACCCGTGGCAGGCATTAGTCCTGCTTACCTTTACGGCCGCTAGGGGGAGGGGAGGGGAGGGAGGGAGGGGGAAGGGGACAGGGAGGGATTGGAGGGAGGGTAGGGAAGGGGGAAGGGGGGGATTCGAGAGAAGGAGGGGAGGGGGAGGAGGAAGAGAAGGGGAGGAGGCGGGGTGGGAAGGAGGGAGGGAGGGGGAAGGAGTCAAGGAGGGAGCGACGAAGAGAGGGAGGGAGGAGGAAGGAAGGACAGTGGAGGAGGGAGGGAAACATGGGAAGATGAAGGGAGGGCTAGGAGGAAGGGGGTGGAGGGAGGGATGGAGGAAAGGTAGAAGGGAGGAGTTGGGGGAAGGGAGGGAGGGAGGGAGGAGAAAGAGTAAGAAGAGAAGGAAGGAAGGAGGACTTAGAGGGAGGGAGGGAGAGACAGATAGATGGAAAGCATGGAGTGGCCAGGGAGGGAGGGAGGGAAGGGAGATTGGAGGGAGGGAGTTGGAAGGGAGAAATTGGAAGAAAAGGAAAGAAGAAGTGAAAGGGAGGGAAAAATGGGGAAGAGTAAGAGAGGAATGGAAGAAGGGAGACCAAGGTAGAGAAAACAGGGAGAGTAGGGGCAGGGAGGAAGGGAGAGGGAAGGGGTAGAGAAGGAATGAATGAAGGAGGGAGGAGTAGAGAGGGAAGAAGGGAAGGGCAGAGAGGAGACGGGGAAGGGAGTGTCGAAGGGAGTAGGGGAGGAGGAAGGGAGAAAAACTGGAAGAAGGAAGGGAGAGATGAAGGGAGGAGAGGTAGTAAATAAAGCGTAGGGAGAGGAGGGAGGGAGGGGGGATGAAACGGAGGAAGGGAGAGAGGGGAGGGAGAGGAAGGTCGTGATTGAAAGAGGTAGGAAAGTAGGGGAGACGGGAGGGGAAGAGTGTAAGGGAGGAAGGAAGGGAGGGAGGAGGGAACAGGGCGGGGGTTGGGGAGGGAGGGAAATGAATACTAAGGAAGGGAGACTAAGAAGGAAGGGAGAGAGAAGGATTAAGGAAGAAGCCGGATTACCACATAAACTAATCCGGTCAATCCTACCTCGATAAACACCTCAGGATGGGATTTACGTGGATTAGTGAGGGTTATTGTAGGATTAGCCGTGACTGAGTGGGGGAGTATACCCTGTGAAGGTGTTGTATGGCCAGAGGAAGGTCTTAGAGGGAGGTTGTTAAGGAAAGAGGTGTTTACACAAGGTCATTACACAAACAAGGTAATTACATAAGCAAGGTAATTACATAAACAAGGTAATTAC
This sequence comes from Coenobita brevimanus, assembly GCF_032717465.1. Classification (NCBI taxonomy): domain Eukaryota; kingdom Metazoa; phylum Arthropoda; class Malacostraca; order Decapoda; family Coenobitidae; genus Coenobita; species Coenobita brevimanus. The sequence goes on from NC_136995.1 coordinate 12,058,799, forward strand.
ATAAACAAGGTATTTACATAAACAAGGTATTTACATAAACAAGGTCATTACACAAACAAGGTACCGGTAATTACCACTACTGCTACCACCACAAGTACCATCACCACCACCACTACCACTGCCATCACAACTATAGCGTCATCGCTACCACCACCACAACCACCACCACAATGACCACCACCATTACCACCACCACAACTACCACCACCTCTACCCCCACCACCACAACTACCACCATCGTAGGTCTCGTAACAAACCCGAGATGAAACAATAACGATCTTCACTACCACCACAACTACCACCATTACTACCACAACTACCACCATTACTATCACAACTATCACCATTACTACCGCAACTACCACCATTATTACCGCAACTACCACCATTACTACTACAACTACCACCATTATTACAACAACTACCACCATTACAACCACAACTACCACAATTACTACCACAACTACCACCATTACAACCACAACTACCACAATTACTACCACAACTGCCACCATTACTACTACAACTACCACCATTACTACCACAACTACCACCATTACTACTACAACTACCACCATTACTACTACATCTGCCACCATTACTACTCGATCTACCACCATCACTACTACAACTACCACCATTACTACCACAACTATCACCATTTCTACCGCAACTACCACCATTACTACCACAACCACCACCATTACTACCACAACTACCACCATTACTACCACAACTACCACCATTACTACCACAGCTACCACCATTACTACCACAACTACCACCATCACTACCACAACTACTACTATTCACGTGTCTCACAACTACTATAGTCACAACCACTTATAACCCTTTCACTCTGATGACATTCTTTTTTACATCATATTGGTAAGGGGTGGCCACAAACAAATCGCCTCCATGTCGCCCTATCCCCTGTCATTCCGCTGTCCTCCCCCAACTCACACGCCCCTCTCTCATATACCTATCCACTCCATCCCTCCATCTCATTCTCGGTCTCCTCCTCCTTGTTCTGCCCTCCACCTCACTCATATACCCTCTCCTATTTAGTCTCGTACTCCCCATCCTCTCCACATAGCCAAACCTTTCACCCCGAGGACATGTGATTTCATGCATGTACTGTCCAGCTTTCCAATACAAGAGTTAACCAGTACCCCCAGTCCTTTATGTATGCAACAGGTCAACTCAGGAACTGTCTCCCTCTGTCTGTATTTCCTACTTCCTATGATCTCCAGTCTTTCAAACGCAGTGTGTCCAGGCATCTCGAAATGAACGGATCTTGAATTTGGCTCTCTTTTGTATTGTTTTTGTTTTTTCTTGGAAGGAACGGTTTGCGGGCTCCTGGCCTTTGGTTCCTTCTTCCTTACATTAAAAAAAGGGAATTCTATGTATCCATCTATTGCCAGACGCCTTCATCTTGTAAGGGGTGGCCACAAACAAATCGCCTCTATATCGCCCTATACATCGCCATTTCACTGCCCTGCTCCCAGCTCACACCCTCTTCTCTCATATACCTCTCCACTCCATTCCTCCATCTCATCCTTGGCCTCCCCTTCCCTAGCCCCCCTCCACCTCACTCACATACCCTCTCCTCGTTAGTCTCTCACTCTCCATCCTCTCCACATGGCCGAAAGAAATTACAGGCGATAAAATTCAACTCAGGAAAAAAGCATCTCGTCCTGAAAGGGTTAAATAAGTCTCTCATAGCCTCCCAGATGGAAAAGATGGTTAGGAGCTGAGTAGGACCATCTGAAATTAAGGCATCGTAGTGAAAGGGTTAAATGAAGCAGTAGGATTAACACACACACACACACACACACACACACAGAAACTACCACCATCACTACCACAACTACCACCATCGCTACCACAACTACCACCATCGCTACCACAACTACCACCATTACCACTACAACTACGACCATTACCACCACAACTACCACCATTACCACCACAACTACCACCGTCACAACCACAATTACCACCATCACTACCACAACTATCACCATCGCTACCACCATTACCACAACTACCACCATCGCTACCACAACTACCACCATCGCTACCACAACTACCACCATTACCACCACAACTACCACCATCGCTACCACAACTACCACCATTACCACCATCGCTACCACAACTACCACCATCGCAACCACAACTACCACCATCGCTACCACAACTACCACCATCACAACCACAACTACCACCATTACAACCACAACTGCCACCATTACCACAACTGCCACCATTACCACAACTGCCACCATTACCACAACTACCACCATCAACCACAACTACCACCATTACCACCACAACTACCACCATCACCACCACAACTACCACCATCACCACCACAACTACCACCATCGCTACCACAACTACCACCATCGCTACCACAACTACCACCATCACAACCACAACTACCACCATCACAACCACAACTACCACCATCACAACCACAACTTCCACCATTACCACAACTACCACCATTACCACCACAACTACTACCATCGCTACCACAACTACCACCATTACCACCACAACTACCACCATCGCTACCACAACTACCACCATTACCACCACAACTACCACCATCGCTACCACAACTACCACCATTACCACCACAACCACCACCATCGCTACCACAACTACCACCATTACCACCACAACTACCACCATCGCTACCACAACTACCACCATTACCACAACTACCACCATCGCTACCACAACTACCACCATCGCTACCACACTACCACCATCGCTACCACAACTACCACCATTATCACCACAACTACCACCATTACCACCACAACTACCATCATTACCACCACAACTACCACCATCGCTACCACAACTACCACCATCGCTACCACAACTACCACCATTACCACCACAACTACCACCATTACCACCACAACTACCACCATTACCACCACAACTACCATCATTACCACCACAACTACCACCATCGCTACCACACTACCACCATCGCTACCACAACTACCACCATTACCACCACAACTACCACCATTACCACCACAACTACCACCATCGCTACCACAACTACCACCATCGCTACCACAACTACCACCATTACCACCACAACTACCACCATTACCACCACAACTACCACCATCGCTACCACAACTACCACCATTACCACAACTACCACCATTACCACCACAATTGCTACTTCCATTTATTACCTTCCTCTTGTTTTTATTTCTCTCTCTCTCTCTCTCTCTCTCTCTCTCTCACCCTTAACCTGAACTCCCTTACTTTATCCCTCCCTCTGTCTTAGTTTCCTTCACTCCCTCTCTCCCTTCTTGCTTGTCTCCCTCCCTCCCTCCCTCCCTCCCTCCCTGCTTGTATCCCTCCCTCCTTCCCTCCCTTCCTTCCATCCTGTCTCCCTCCCTCCCTCCCTTCCATCCTGTCTCCCTCCCTCCCTCCCTTCCATCCTGTCTCCCTCCCTCCCTTTCTTCCTTCCTCCCTGCTTGTCTCCCTCCCTCTTTCCCTCCCTTCCTTCCATCCTGTCTCCCTCCCTCCCTCCTTCTCTCCCTTCCTCCCTGTGTCTCCCTCCCTTCCTTCCTCCCTACTTGTCTCCCTCCCTCCCTCCCTGCAACATCCGACCTTTGATTGAGGCTTTGAGGTGTACACATTACTGCTGTTATGAGGGAGGGAGAGAGAGAGAGAGAGAGAGAGAGAGAGAGAGAGAGAGGGAGGGAGGGAGGGAGGGGGGATATGGAGGTAGAAAGACAAGAGAGAAAGAAATAGAGAGAGAGAGAGGGAGAGAGAGTAAAAAGAAAGCTCATAAAGAAAGGAGACAAGAGGAGGGAAAGAAAAATGACGTCAGGGAGGAAGAGACTAAGGGAGAGAGAGACATGAGAGCGGGGGAGAAAGGGAGAGAGATTTTTTAGGGAGGGAGGGCGGAGAAATATGGGAGGGAAGTGAGGGAGGAAAGAGGGAAGGGAGGTAAGAAGGGAGGGGAGGGAAGAGGGAAGTAGGGAGAAGGGAGAGGAAGGGAGGAGGAAAGGACGGGAAGAAAGAGGAATGGAAAGAAGAGGGAAGGAGGTGAGGAGAAAGGGAGGAGGAAAGGGTGTTTTGGGAAGGGAGGAGGAAATAAGGGAGGAAAGAGAGAAGGAAAACTAGAGGAGGAAGGAAGTTGGAAGGAGAGACGAGAGAAGGAAGAAGGAGGAAGGGAAGGAAGGAGGAGGAAGGGAAGGAAGAAGGAGGAAGGGAAGGAAGGAGGAAGAAGGGAAGGAAGGAGGAAGAAGGAAAGAAAGGAGGAGGAAGGGAAGGAAGAAGGAGGAAGGGAAGGAAGGAGGAAGGGAAGGAAGGAGGAAGAAGGGAAGAAAGGAGGAGGAAGGGAAGGAAGGAAGGAGGAGGAAGGGAAGGAAGAAGGAGGAGGGGAAGGAAGGAGGAGGAAGGGAAGGAAGGAGGAGGAAGAGAAGGAAGGAGGAGGAGGGGAAGGAAGGAGGAGGAGGGGAAGGAAGGAGGAGGAAGGGAAGGAAGAAGGAGGAAGGGAAGGAAGGAGGAGGAAGGGAAGGAAGGAGGAGGAGGGGAAGGAAGGAGGAGGAAGGGAAGGAAGGAGAGAGAGGAAGGGCATGAGTGTGGAAGGGAGGGTAGGAAAGAGGAAAAGGGAGGGAAGGAAGAGAAGTAAACGGAAAGGTAGGGAGGAAAGGGAGGGAGGGAGGAGAAGGATGGGAAGGGATAGACGGAGGAAGGGAAGGGAAGGAAAGGGAGGAAGGGAGAAAGATAGGGAGGGATAGGCGGAGGGAGGGAGGGAGGGATTGAAGGGATGAGGAGTAAATTGATGGATGGCGTGAGAGAGAGAGAGAGAGAGAGAGAGAGAGAGAGAGACGGGGGGGGGAGGGAGGGAGGAAGAAAAGAGGAGAGAAAAAAGGGAGGAGGAGAAAATAAGGGAGGGAGGGAGGGGACAGGGAAGGCAGGAAAGAGGAGGGAAGGGAGGGAGACGCGAAGGGAGAGAGGGAGGGAAAAAGGGAGAGAGGAAGGGAAAAAGGGAGAGAGGGAGGGAAAAGAAGGGAGGGAGGGAGAGAAAAGAAGGGAGAGAGGGAGGGAAAAGAAGGGAGAGAGGGAGGGAAAAGAATGGAGAGGGGGAGGGAAAAGAATGGAGAGGGGGAGGGAAAAGAATGGAGAGGGGGAGGGAAAAGAAGGGAGAGGGGGAGAGAAAAGAATGGAGAGGGGGAGAGAAAAGAAGGGAGAGGGGGAGAGAAAAGAAGGGAGAGAGGGAGAGAAAAGAAGGGAGAGAGGGAGAGAAAAGAAGGGAGAGGGGGAGTGAAAAGAAGGGAGAAGGGAGAGGAAGGGAGATTAATGTGGGGTGGCGGGTGTAAGTGGCGGGGAGGGCGTGAATCATCAATTAGGGACATCATTCTAATTACCTCCCTCCCTTTCTCTCCCTATTTCTCCCTCCCTCCCTATTTCTCCCTCCCCCTCCCTCATTCCATCATCCCTCCCTATTTCTCCCTCTCCCTCCCTCCTTTCCCTCCCTCCCTGTTTCTCTCCCTCCCTCTCTCCATCATCCCTCCCTATCTCTCTCCCTCCTACCTTCCATCATCCCTCCCTATTTCTCTCTCTCCCTCCCTCTCTCCATCATCCCTCCCTATTTCTCTACTTTCCTCCCCTCCCCTTCCCTCCCTCCTGTCTTTACCACTCCCTCTTTCTATCACTCCTTCCTTCTCCTCCCTCCCTCCCTCCCTCTATCCCTCCATCACTATTTCTGTCTCTCCTTCTCCCTTTTCTTTCTCTCCCTCTCACTGCTCTCTCTATACATCTCTAGCTCACTCCCTTTCTTTCCCTCCCTTCTTCTGTGTTGTTCCTCCCTTCCCATATCCCTCCCTTCTTCCCTTCCTCCCTATATCACTCCCTCCTTTGCTCTATCCTTATTTTATTTTTTCTCTACCATCCCACTTTTCCTTTTAGCTTTCCCTTACTCTCTCTCTCTCTCTCTCTCTCTCTCTGAACTTCTTTATATGCTTCACTTCCTTCCTTCCTCCCTCCCTCCTACCTGCCTGCCTGCCTACCTACCTACCTACCTACCTACCTACCTACCTACCTACCTCACTTTCTACTTACCTACCTACTTACCTACCTACTTACCTACCTTCCTACCTCACTTCCTTCCTACCTGCATACCTACCTTCCTTCTCCTCTCTCTCTCTCTCTCTCTCTCTCTCTCTCTCTCTCTCTCTCTCTCTCTCTCTCTCTCTCTCTCTCTCAAAGCGATAAAAATAAATCCTCCTGGGCGAAGGGCTTTAAAATTCTATCTATCTATCTATCTATCTTACGCCTTAATCACGTAAGGGGTGGCCACAAACAAATCACCTCCATGTCGCTCTTTCCCCCGCCAGTTCACTGCCCAGCTCCCAGCTCACACACACCCCTCTCTCATATACCTCTCCACTCCATCCCTCCATCTCATCCTTGGCCTACCCCTCCCTCTTGCCCCCTCCACCTCACTCACATACACTCTTCTCGTCAGTCTTTCACTCTCCATCCTCTCCAAATCAATAAAATGAAAAAGAAAAAAGAAAAATAATAATAAAGACACAGCCATGAAAGACAAAGAGCAAATTAAACTTATATTATTGTTTTATGTGACTCTGGACATGAGTTTCGTAGCCCGTCCCCTATGTTTAGAATTATTTGCAGTTTTTCGTCATCCGTATTGACAGAAGATGTACTGGAGGTTGGTAAAGTATCTCCCGTTTTCTTTAGACCAGGGTAACTCATTTATATTAGAGAGAGAGAGAGAGAGAGAGAGAGAGAGAGAGAGAGAGAGTGAGTGAGTGTGTATTTGTATCCTGGAAGAAATGGCCACTACAGGATCGCCTCCACGTCCCCTTGTCCTCACCTTCAGGCGGCCCCCCCCTCCAGGTCACTCACATACCCCTTACCCCCCATTCCTCCACCTCATCCTCGACCTTCCCCTCCCCCGCCATCCCTCCAGCTCACTCACATACACTCAGTCAGTCTATTCATTCCTTCCACATGGTCTGTAGCTGAGTGTTCTACCTACCGGTAACACACACACACACACACACACACACACACACACACACACACACACACACACACCATTTCCAGACTTCTTATACGTGAATGTCTATCTGTCTCTTGCCAGACGCCTTAATCCCGTAAGGGGTGGCCACAAACAAATCGCCTCCATGTTGCTCTGTCCCCCGTCATTTCACCGCCCTGCTCCCAGCTCACATCCCCCTCTCTCATATACCTCCCCACTCCATCCCTCCATCTCATCCTTGGCCTATCCCTCCCTCTCCCCCTCCACCTCACTCCCATACACTCTTCTCGTCAGTCTCTCACGTAAATGTGCAGGACAGAAATAAGCTTTTCTTTATACAGGGAAGAGCAAAACAAACACATAAAAGCCTGCGATTTTGACCCTTGAAGAAAAATAAACAAGAAAAGTAAACAAGAGAGCCAGTGTAAACATCTCCTTGCTTCACGCTGCCTACTGACTCTGCTTTGGAAAGACTGGAGGTCATAGGCAGAGGGAAAAACAGGATGAGCCAGAGCAGAGTTAACCTGTTGCACGTACGAAGGAGTGAGAGTATCGGCTAACTCAAGCAAAAAAAAGGGTGAGTTGCAAAGAGATGGGTGTTGCGATACCACTGCAATGGAGGTCGGAAACAAGGAGACAGTTTAGAAGAGGCAATGACCAGAGAAGTAAGAGAGTCAGTAAGAGTCAGTAAGAGAAGGGAAATTGAGGTAAAAAACTTCGACTCCACCCTACCTAGAAGAGCTGCGTGTGGGGAGCGTCTCACACGATAGTTGTACGGAACACTGGGGTGAACAAAATCCCTGTAGAAAGTCAAAGTTGTGCAGGGATTAAGGAGGCACGGAGTCGGCTTAGCACACCTAATCTCTTCGACGCGGATATTTTTAAGAGCGGTAATGTGATCTTTCCACGATGGGTCCCAAGAGAATAAAACCCCAAGAACACTGTGACGCGATGCAGGATGAACTTGTGTGATGCTGAATATTAAGGGACGCTGTGGAAGAGTTTGGAAGGTTGAGAAATGTAGGGACTGAGTTTTTGATGCATTAAGAACAACTGGCTTTCTCTCCCAACCAGATATATCAGCCGAGCGGTAAATTAGGTGTTTTGTAATATCATCCCATGTTTCCTGAAGAAACTGCTGTAATGGAAGCTGCAAGAAGTGGATAAAAAGGTGAAGGGTGGAGTCGTCAGTGTGTGGATGGACAGGGTTGGATATGGAGCTCAGAAGGTCATTGGTGAAAAGAAAGAAGAGAGTTAAGAATGTACTGGATGGAGGAAAGAAGAGAATTGGTTGTAGAACAGAGCCCTGAGGAACACCACTATTGCACTAAGAGGAAAACAGTGGCGGTCTACAACAGCATCTACAGAACGATCAGGAAGGAAGGCGGAGATCAAGGCACAGGTAGAAGGATAGAAATCTTATGAGGATTGTTTAGAGATTAATACTTTATGCCAGACTCCATCGAAAGCCTTTGAGATGTCAGGTACAATGGCAAAACTATTCACTGAAGCCCCGAAAGAAGGATGGCCAGGCGTCTGAAAGGAAGGTGAGTTTATCAGTGGAGCCTCTTTGGTGGAACCCGTAAGAGCAACTAAAAAATAAATAAATAAATAAATAAATATAAAGTTATGATATAGGATTTTTTTTTTTTTAATGAGCAGATTCGAAAACTTTAGAGATACAGGATATTAAAACAATTGGGCGACAGATAAAAGGATGGGAATGGTCGCCCTTCTTTGGGACAGGCTGAATGAGAGCGAACTTGCATCATGAAGGAAAGGTACAGATTGACAGGTAAAGGCAAGAGAGTTTACCTTGGCGGGATGTCAGCATAAAGGCACAAGTCTTGGGAACAGGAGGGACCCCATCAGCCCCAAACGCCTTACTAGTACGTAGATCAGTGAGCAGAATGTATATCAATTTAAGACATTTCAGTTTCATGAGGATGCCAGAGGGGGGAGGAGATGGAGGAGCACAACTGGAAATATCTACATTGGACCTACAGTAGGAGGAGAAAGTCTGGGAGAGGAGTTCTTCCTTTTTCAGTAGAAGAAACAGCTACAGAGCCACCAGAACGGAAGAGAGGATGGAAGCAGGATGAAGTAGAGTTGTTAGATAAATTTTTGGGCAAGACGGAAGAAGGAGCAGGAAGAATTTACGTCACAGAAGTCAGAGCATTTAGTACGAATAAAGATTTACGTAGCATAGCGAAGGACAGACTTAGCGCAATTCCACCCAGCGGCATAAAAGAGACGAGATTCAGGGATGGGTTGATGCTGATGATTTTTATGAAACTATGTCACGTGTTTATAATATTTAGGACAGGACCATCATACTTTACTTACAAATATATCTTTTCATACGTAAAATAAGTTAATGAATCTATCTGTCTATCTATAGCTCGACTTCCTAATCCCGCAAAGGGTGGCCGCAAACAAGACGCCTCCAGGTCCCTTTGTCACCCACCATTTGACTGCCCTCCCCCCAACTCACTCCCCCCCCCCTTCACTCATATACCTCTTAACTGCATCCCTCCACCTCATCCTCGGTCTACCCCACCCTCTCCCTCGTTCCACTTCACCTACATACACCCTCTTAGTCAGTCGTTCATCCAGTCTGCTTGTATTGAGGTCACGTGATTGCAGCTAAAAATCTTGTATACAGCAATCAAAGAGTGAAAGAAATTGCCTTGTAAAATCGACTCTGTTAATTCAGTAACTCGGTCCAAGGCGGCAGTAGACTTACCGAATTGGAAAGAATTTTTGACGTGAATGATTTGGTTTCCTAGTGAGATTTGCATAGGCCTATTAATTCCTCTTCTGTGGTCAGTATGGTAGCTATCTAGTACCTGTCAGATATATTTTTTTCTTTTTATTTGATTTTTTGGAGATAGGTGTATGGTATGTGGAATGTAGTTAACATACACATTACATATCTAGTGTTTTGTCAGATATTTTTATTCTTTTTATTTGATTTTTTGGAGATAGGTGTATGGTATGTGGAATTTGGTTGACTTAGACAGTATACCTTGTTCCTAAGTACCTTGTTGACGTCGCTCCTTCCTTCGTTACAATGGTCTTACCGGGATTAAGCTGTAGGAGGTTGCCCTATGGAAAATATTATGGCGGGCTGGTGTATAATATCATTTAGTTTTTCTATGTGTTTTATGCCTATCATGTTGTGCCAAGTAAGGTCAATCAGTCAGTTGTTTTTGGATGTATTTTAACACACAGCAAAAACCCGGAAGCATAAAATAAATGGGTCTTTGATTTTTCTTTCCTTGGTACTCCCATCCATCCTTCCCCTCGCCATTCCTTCCTCCTCCTTCACTTCTCTTCCCCATTGCACCTTCCCACCTTCCTTCCTCTCGCTGTCCCTCCCTCCTTTCTTCCTCCCTCCCTTTCCATCCTCCTCCTTCACTTCTCTTCCTCATTGCACCTTCTTACCTTCTTTCCTCTCGCTGTCCCTCCCTCCTGCCTCCCTACCTCCCTTTCCATCCTCCTCCTTCATTTCTCTTCCGCATTGCACCTTCCTTCCTTCCTTCCTCTCACCGTCTCTCTTTCCTCCCTCCCTCCTTCCATCCTTCTTCCCCATCCCGCCCTTTCTCCTTCCCTCGTGCCTTTCCCCCCTTCCTCCCCCTCCTCCTCCCTCCCTCCTTACCCCTTAACAAGCTGAGGCCAATTACTCTCTCTCTCAACCACCCAACGACCTATTAGCCTGTGCCTGTGGTAAGTAAGTCGATCTATTATACTGAACCTACAAAGAGATTAAAGCCACTTGACTCGATTCAGTACTCTCTCTCTCTCTCTCTCTCTCTCTCTCTTTCTCTCTCTCTCTCTCTCTCTCTCTCTCTCTCTCTCTCTCTCTCTCTCTCTCTCTCTCTCTCTCTCTCTCTCTCTCTCTCTCTCTCTCTCTCTCAACTTCTGTATATGCTTCACTTCCTTCCTCCCTCAATCCTACCTAACCTACCTCACTTCCTACCTACCTACGTATCTACCTACTCTCTCTCTCTCTCTCTATTAAACATTATTGGCAGTGTGTGTGTGCGTGTGTGTGTGTGTGTGTGTGTGTGTGTGTGTGTGTGTGTGTGTGAGAGAGAGAGAGAGAGAGAGAGAGAGAGAATCATCATTTGTAGATGTTTCTTGATGATGCTTTAAATGATGATGATGATGGTGGTGGTGGTGGTGGTGGTGGTAGTGGTGATGATGATGATGATGATGGAGGTGATGATAATGATGGTGGTGGTGATGATGGTGGTGGTGATGATTGTGGTGATGATTGTGGTGATGATGATGATGATGATGATTGTGGTGATGATGATGATGGTGGTGGTGGTGATGGTGATGATGGTGGTAATGATGATGATGATGGTGATGATGATGGTGATGATGATGATGATGGTAGTGTATATTGTTTCTTACTATTAACCCCGCCATCATTAACTTTCAAAACATCTGTTGGTTGATTGGTAAAGATAAAAAGTTACATTGTCTCTTGTGTGAAAAGATAAGATTGTAAGAGAGAGAGGGAGAGAGAGAGAGAGAGAGCCGTCATCTCTTCCTCCTCTCTTTCTCTCCTTCGCATCATCTTCCTTGCTCTTTTCTTCCCTATTTTTCTTATCTTCTTCCTTTCTCATCCTCCTCTCCTTTCCTCCCGTCTCTGCCTTCTTCCTCCTTCTCTCCTTTCTTCCCCCCTTCGTTATTCCTTTTCTCTCCCTCCTTCCTCTCCTTCTCTCTTTCCTTCTCTCCTCCCTCCTCCTTCCCTGATTTCTTCTTCCTTCCTTCCTCATCTCTCCTTCACTTTTTCCCTCCATACTTCCTTTCCCTCTTCCTTCATTCTCCCTCTCTCTTCACTCCCCCTGCCTACTTCCTTCCATCATTCCTTCCTTCCTTCTTTCCTTCTCCCTTCTTCCTTCCTCCCTTCACTTCCTCACATGTCAGTCTGTCTGAATATTATTATAGTGACAGTAATCCCATGCATACCCTTTCAAAAAAACACACACCCTTAGTTTTATTCACGTTCCTGGTGTTTTATTTACGTTCCTGGTGTTTTAATTCACGTTCCTGGTGTTTTATTTACGTTCCTGGTGTTTTATTTACGTTCCTGGTGTTTTATTTACGTTCCTGGTGTTTTATTTACGTTCCTGGTGTTTTATTTACGTTCCTGGTGTTTTATTCACGTGCCTGGTGTTTTATTCACGTTCCTGGTGTTTTATTCACGTTCCTGGTGTTTTATTTACGTTCCTGGTGTTTTATTTACGTTCCTGGTGTTTTAATTCACGTTCCTGGTGTTTTATTTACGTTCCTGGTGTTTTAATTCACGTTCCTGGTGTTTTATTTACGTTCCTGGTGTTTTAGTTCACGTTCCTGGTGTTTTATTTACGTTCCTGGTGTTTTATTCACGTTCCTGGTGTTTTATTCACGTTCCTGGTGTTTTATTTACGTTCCTGGTGTTTTATTTACGTTCATGGTGTTTTATTTACGTTCATGGTGTTTTATTCACGTTCATGGTGTTTTATTCACGTTCATGGTGTTTTATTTACGTTCCTGGTGTTTTATTCACGTTCATGGTGTTTTATTTACGTTCATGGTGTTTTATTCACGTTCATGGTGTTTTATTTACGTTCCTGGTGTTTTATTTACGTTCATGGTGTTTTATTCACGTTCATGGTGTTTTATTCACGTTCATGGTGTTTTATTTACGTTCCTGGTGTTTTATTCACGTTCCTGGTGTTTTATTCACGTTCCTGGTGTTTTATTTACGTTCCTGGTGTTTTATTCACGTTCATGGTGTTTTATTTACGTTCATGGTGTTTTATTCACGTTCATGGTGTTTTATTCACGTTCATGGTGTTTTATTTACGTTCCTGGTGTTTTATTCACGTTCATGGTGTTTTATTTACGTTCATGGTGTTTTATTCACGTTCATGGTGTTTTATTCACGTTCATGGTGTTTTATTTACGTTCCTGGTGTTTTATTCACGTTCCTGGTGTTTTATTCACGTTCCTGGTGTTTTATTTACGTTCCTGGTGTTTTATTCACGTTCATGGTGTTTTATTTACGTTCATGGTGTTTTATTCACGTTCATGGTGTTTTATTTACGTTCCTGGTGTTTTATTCACGTTCCTGGTGTTTTATTCGGGTGTTTTTTTCGTTCCTGGTGTTTTATTCTTCTTGGGGTAGTCGTGGTGCAGTGTAGAGGTGAATTAAGGTCGCCACACTCTATTGCTCTATTACTTTCTTTATTTTCTTTCATTCTTACCTTTATTTTTTTGTCCTTCTTCCATTTTTTTTTATTTTGGCCGCATTTTTTTTTTCATTTATGGGACATTTTTTTTTTTTACTTAAATTTAAAACTGACTTTTTCTTTCATTTTGGCGGCTTTTTTTTTTTTTCTTTTTCATTTATGGGACATTTTTTTCACGAGTTCAAAATAAATTGACTTTTTTTTTCATTTTGGCGTTTTTTTTTTTCCCACGAGTTCAATTTTAACTTTTTTTCATTCATTTTGGCGGCTTTTCTTGATTTATTGTTTTTTTTTTTATCAGCTCAATTTAAACTGACTTTTTTTTCATTTTGGCGGCTTTTTTTCATTTATGTGATTTTTTTTCACGAGTTCAAAATAAATCTGACTTTTTTTTCCATTTTGGCGGCTTTTTTTTTCATATGGGATTTTTTTTTCACGAGTTCAAAATAATTCTGATTTTTTTCTTTTTCATTTTGGCTGTTTTTTTTTCATATATGGGACACTTTTTTTTTTTCACGAGTTCAGTTTACCCCTGGCCACTTGCTCCCTCCACAGACACCCCTTTCGTTTTAGGGATTTAGGTCTTTTAAGGGATTTTTTTGGGGGGTTTGAATCAGACCAAACATCTATTTATCTATCTGTCGTCAGTCGCCTTAATCCCGTACTGGGTGGCCACAAACAGATCGCTTCCTCGTCGCCCTATCCCCCGCCATGTCACTGCCCTGCTCCCAGTTCACACCCCCCTCTCATATACCTCTCCACTCCATCCCTCCATCTCATCCTTGGCCTTCCCCTCTCCACCTCACTCACATACACTCTCCTCGTCAGTCTAACCAATCTCCATCCTTTCCACATGGCCAAACATACTTTAAGAGATGTGGACACGCATATCCCTAAATTTACAGACTTCGGAGAGGATGGAACTGCCAAGAAACTAGTGGAGACCGTCTTGCATTTCCTGAGTGATGATGGCTGTCTTTAAAAGGCTCTAAATCCAGTCTTTCAGTGCCAGAGGTCTTGAAACAGTAAGTGTGCGGCCATACCGAACGCGACGAGCGGGGCGACACGATAAAACACACTAAATCCCATGTGGGTGGCCACACTGAATGAGCGGGGAGGTTTGTCGCCCGGGTCACCCTCCACGCTTGTCACTACGCGATACAGTATGTTCCAAAATGTCACGCACTGCCTAGCGACACCCCCAAGCCTTTGCATCATCATTCAGTGGTGCTGGTACTGCGTGTTGGACCGGTTGGGTTCTGGTAATTATCTCTACTGAACACCTTATTGGAGCCGTGTACCACAGGAGAGTTGTGTGGGATCTAAATTATCCACTCCACAAAAATACTAGCGTGTTGAAGAAGCACTGGGAAGATACCTGTGAATAACTACATGCAAATGGTATATATTAATCGAGCATTATTTTGTCATACGATTGTTTAAGTAACGTTTGTTCCACCGTTGTTATAAATCCTATCAAAGACCATTAACGTCTAAAATTCATGCTTTTATTTAGCGTTCTGTTCCCTTTGTTACACCGTATAGGCTTAAAACTAATAAACAGATAAGTATATACACTAAATTTTTGTGTATTTGTATATATAATGATCACCGACAATTTTATTATTTATCAGTATATAAATCTATGAAGTATGATTCAGTAGATAGTGAACTGCCCAGCGGATGTTCCACTATAAGGATCATTCTGACTGGCTGTTGCCCGCGAGGTCCCTGCTGCCTATTTGGACACGCATCGCATTGACGCTCACCTCGCCATTCAACGCAACCTCCCCGCTCGTCGCGTTCGGTGTGTCCGTGCCCTAAGGAGAGAGAGAGAGAGAGAGAGAGAGAAGGAGTAAAAAGTGTAGATTTTGTGGCTAAGGATTGAAGCATTTAGAGAGAGAGAGAGAGAGAGACGTCAGAAGAGAGGAGGAGTAAAAAGCGTAGAGTCTGTGGCCAAGGGGTGAAGCATTTACTTATTAATTAATGAGAGAGAGAAAGAGAGAGAGAGACGTCAGAAGACACAATATATACAATAAATGCGAGTAATTGAGGTGGTTGGCCTTGTGGAGAGGATGGAGAGAGAGACTAACAAGGAGAGTGTATGTGAGTGAGGTGGAGGGGGGGAGAGGGAGGGGGAGGCCAAGGATGAGATGGAGGGATGGAGTGGAGAGGTATATGAGAGGAAGGTGCAGGGGGGCTAGGGAGGGGGGAGGCCAAGGATGAGATGGAGGGATGGAGTGGAGAGGTATATGAGAGAGAGGGGGTGTGAGCTGGGAGCAGGGCAATGAAATGGCGTGGTACAGAGCGACATGGAGGCGATTTGTTTGTGGCCACCCCTTACGGCATTAAGGCGTCTGGCAATAGATAGATAGATAGAATAGGGCTTGGCAAATTGTGATGCAGGATCAAATGAACTGAAGGTTTGCAAGGTTTCTGTAATTCTAATGGGTCTTTGTATCCTTGAAGAGAGAGAGAGAGACAGACAGACAGAGAGAGAGAGACAGACAGACAGACAGACAGACAGATTGTTAGTTTTCTGTAATTCTAAGGGGTGTCTGTATCCTTGAAGAGAGAGAGAGAGAGAGAGAGAGAGAGAGAGAGAGAGAGAGACAGACAGACAGACAGACAGATTGTTAGTTTTCTGTAATTCTAATGGGTCTTTGTGTCCTTGGAGAGAGAGAGAGAGAGAGAGAGAGAGAGAGAGAGGAGGGGAGTTAGTGGATATGTGAAGCCAGTATATGATCTTTCTTTCGAGGCAGATATCAACACACATCATGCTCAACACTCTCAGGATCCTGGGTCTCCATCTCACCTGAATTAAATCACCTGGAGGCACCTGAAGTCGATAATTAAATTTGCCTCCCCCGCGAGAGGCTTTATAGTTCGTGCGGGCGAGGGAAGCGAGCGAGGGAGATCACTGTAGGAAAGAAATTTGAGAAAGGGCGTATAGGGAGGAAGAGAGGGAGGAATGTAAACAGAGTGATGCAGGAAAGAGGGAGAAGAGGAAGAGGAAAAGGAACATGTGGAAAAGAGGACGTTTATACCACACTGTCTATCCATCTATTGCCAGACGCCTTAATCCCGTAAGGGGTGGCCTCAAACAAATCGCCTCCATGTCTCTCTGTCCCGCGCCATTTCACTGCCCTGCTCCCAGCTCACACCCTCCTCTCTCATATACCTCTCCACTCCATCCCTGCATCTCATCCTTGGCCTCCCCCTCCCTCCACACACG
Source organism: Coenobita brevimanus (assembly GCF_032717465.1). Taxonomy (NCBI): domain Eukaryota; kingdom Metazoa; phylum Arthropoda; class Malacostraca; order Decapoda; family Coenobitidae; genus Coenobita; species Coenobita brevimanus. The sequence goes on from NC_136995.1 coordinate 12,075,345, forward strand.
GCATCAAAAGCGTGTTATTTTAGGGATTATTGAAGGAACGGTGAACACATACACGCATTGGTAAGCGTGTGGAAGAGGAATAGGTATTAGCTGAGTTACGGTTTTCAAAAATTACCCGGGTATTTCTGAAACGCCAAAAATTACCGATACTGAGTTACCTCCTAAAGTATTCAATCTTCAGCGGACCTACACAGCAAGGGAAATTTTATGGGAAAGTAACAGAGGTTCCTTAAACGTGGTTTGTCTCAACTTCGCGATCGTTTTGGCGAAAAGGTCAGGCAGCGACAAAATGAGCACCAAAACAGGGTCATCTCGGGAATTATTAAAGCTATAAAGGACCTTCGCATCAGTGGAAATCAAAAATTACAACATTAACGGACATAACAGTAATATTAACGTTCCGCACCTTCAAATATGCCCATGTAAACACACTCGGAGTCTTGCAGTCACTCTTCGCTTTACTGAACCACCTGCCATTGACGAGTAAAGCACTGTATTTTCCCTATATATATTTTCCTGATATAAGAAGGTTAATATTGTCTCATTTCCAGCTGAATAAAATCGTCTGACATGAGCTAGAGCGGAAAAATAGAGTGACATGATTCAAAACGCTTCAGTTAGGGCGCGCCATTTATGCTTAAGTCTTTGGAGCAGTGTGATTTGAGTCCATTCCTTTTTCCTATCCTTTTTTCCTCTTCCCTCCTCCATTTTCCCTCCATCCTTCGCCTCCCTTTGTCCTCCCTTTCCTTCACCCTCTCCCTTATCTTTTCGCTCCTCCTTTCCCTTCCTTCTTCTCTTCCTCTCTCCTTCCCTTCCTCCTTATCTACCTATCTCCCCCTCTTCCTTCATTCCTCTTTCTCTCCCTCCTTCTCTCTCTTCTTTCGTACATCTCTCCTTCCTTCCCTCCCTTCGTTCATACTTCTCTCCCTCCTCTCCTTCCCTCTTTTCCTTCCTTCTCTCCTTCCCTCCCCCTCTTCCTTCATTCCTACACCTTTCCCTCCCTCCTTCCCTACCCTCCCTCCTTTCATACTCCTCTCCTTCATTCATACTTCTCTCCCTCCTCTCCTTCCCTCCTTCTCTCCCTGTGGTCCTTTCTCTCCCTCCCTTCGTTCATATTTCTCTGCCTCCTCCCCTTCCCTCCATTCCTCCTTCTCTGCCTCCTCCCCTTCCCTCCATTCCTCCTTCTCTCCCTTCCTCCTTTCATACATCTTTCCTCCCTTCCCTCCCTTCGTTCAAACTTCTCTCTCCCTCCTCTCCTTCCCTCCTTCTCTCCCTGTGGTCATTGTGTGTGAAGGACCGGAGCGACCAATATAACTCTTAGGGAGCTGTTGAAGTGCTCTCTCTCTCTCTCTCTCTCTCTCTCTCTCTCTCTCTCTCTCTCTCTCTCTCTCTCTCTCTCTCTCTCTCTCAAATTTCTTTCCCAAATTTCACTTTCTTTATCACTTTCTCTCCCTTTCTCTTTCCCCGTCTACTCCGTTCCCTACTTTCTCATCTACTTCTCCCTCCAGTATCACTCTCTCTCTCCCTCCATCATTCTTTTTCTCTCCTTCCCACTGCCCAACCCTCCATCCTTCCTTCCCATCCTTCCTCCCTCCCTCTCTCCCTCTGTCATTCTATTTCTTTCCTTTCCTTCCTTCATCTCTCTCCTTCTCACTACCCAACCCTCCAACTTTCCTTCTCTTCCTTCCTCTCTCCCTCCATCATTCTTATTCTCTCCTTTCCTTCATCTGTCCTTCCCACTTCCCAACCCTCCTTCCTTCCCTTCCTCCCTCTCTCCCTCCATCATTCTTATTCTCTCCTTCCCTTCCTTCATCGCTCCATCCCACTGCCCAACCCTCCATCCTTCATTTCCATCCTTTCTTCCTTCCTTCCTCTCTCCCTCCATCATTCTTATTCTCTTCCTTCCACTTCCCAACCCTCCATCCTTCCTTCCCTTCCTTCCTCCCTCTCTCCCTCCATCATTCTTATTCTCTCCTTTCCTTCATCTGTCCTTCCCACTTCCCAACCCTCCTTCCTTCCCTTCCTCCCTCTCTCCCTCCATCATTCTCATTCTCTCCTTCCCTTCCTCCATCCCTCCTTCTCACTGCCCAACCCTCCATCCTTCATTCCCGTCCTTCCTTCATTCCTTCCTCTCTCCCTCCATCATTCTTATTCTCTCCTTCCCTTCCTTCATCGCTCCATCCCACTGCCCAACCCTCCATCCTTTCTTCCATTCATTCCTCCCTCCCTCCATCATTCTTATTCTCTCCTTTCCTTCCTTCATCTCTCCTCAGCCCAACCCTCCATCCTTCCTTCCCTTCTTTCCTCCTTCTCTTCCTCCATCATTCTTATTCTCTCCTTCCCTTCCTTCATCTCTCCTTCTCATCGCCCAACCCTCCATCCTTCCTTGCCTTCCTTCCTCCCTCTCTCCCTCCATCATTCTTATTCTCCTTCTCTTCCTTCATCTCTCCTTCTCACCGTCCAACCCTCCTTCCTTCCCTTCCTCCCTATCTCCCTCCATCATTCTTATTCTCTCCTCCATCTCTCCTTCTCACCGTCCAACCCTCCTTCCTTCCTTCCTTCTCGCTCCCTCTTTTCATATCACATTATTAACTTCCTTTGTTTTCCATTCTTTGTCCTCTCTCTCTCTCTCTCTCTCTCTCTCTCTCTCTCTCTCTCTCTCTCTCTCTCCAATTCCATCTTCATCACAGGTATTTATTATCTAGCTTTCAAAATTTATTCCTGCCGTCTCTCTCTCTCTCTCTCTCTCTCTCTCTCTCTCTCTCTCTCTCTCATCCTAGGAACTGAGAAAATAACAATTCCATCTTCCTCTTCGTTATTTTTTTTTTCATTTTTTTTTTTTTTGTCTCCCCTTCAAAAAAAAATCCTTCGCTTTTCATTCGTCATTTGTTTATCCTTAATTGACATGATTAGAGCGAAAGCCATTGGGAACCGAAAATTCATTCACTCTTTTCTGAAATTCCATAAAAAAGAGAGAGAGAAAAAAAACAGGCTCGAACGATAAAAGAAAGTGCTTTTTTTTCTAGGCCGAAATGGCTATCTTATAATATTAAAGCCGTTCGTAGATAGACCTGGGGGAAAAAAATAGTATAGACATCCATTCAATAGGGTCTGAGTTTATCCTGCACTTAAAATCAAATAAGATGGTAAATAAATTCTCTGGGAGTTTATACCGAAGTGGACGAAACTTTAAAAAAACGCTGAGTGAAAGGCTAGGGAAAACGAGAGAGAGAGAGAGGGAGGGAGGGAGGGAGAAGGAGAGAGAGAGAGAGAGCAAGAGGGTGTTGCCAGAGAGTCCCATATTTTCCCGCTGAGATATTTCCAAACATTTTTATTTTTGTCCTGTTTTCGACGTTACTTGTTAAGATGCAGAGTGCGCGTCTTAACCTGTCCGGATTAAGCTCTTCAATACCTTGTTTGCGGCGGTGACAAGATGGCGGGAGGGATTAAAATAAAAAAAATAAAAAGGAAGGAAAGAACGTGTCCTGAGATATAAGGTAAATCATTCACAGTGTTGCCATCGAGCCCATAGCGCGGCGATTTCTGATTGGTGGGGTCTGGTAGGTTAGTTTATTTCCCTCCCCGCCTACGTCTCACCGCTATTTCCAAAACACGCATCTATTTCACCTTTTTCAACGCCAGGAGGGCCGTATTTCGTAACCGTATGCCTTTATCAATTAAACTTTAGCGGGAGATTCAGGAAAAGGAGTCGGATTTCGAAAATGTTGATGCTTCAGCCAGCCGCTAAGCCCCGCCCTTCGAGTGACGTCAGGGTCCGAGTCGACGCAGGAGGAAACCTTTAACCAATCAGAGCCGACCATGACTGTAAATATAGGCGTTGGGGGCGGGGTTTGAGCGGTACCATAGTTTTGGGCGAATTTACGATAGTTTAGGGTGAACTTACCTATTAGAACATTATTATTATTATTATTATTATCATTATTATTATTATTGTTTTTTGCCCGCGGAGTGAATGAATATCTTTAGTTCCTTAGAGAAGCAGCGTTGCCTCTATTCGACATGGTATTTCCCGTGGCATTCTATTGATCGCGGCCCCGCCCTATAAGTTCCAGGTAAGCAGTAGCAGATAATTGAGATTGACGTGAATATTGAGGTACTGATAACTAAATTAGTGTTTATATGCAGATTGTGCGACGCAGGGACAATTTAGTATGTGCGTGTGATTGCGTGTGTGTGTGTGTGTGTGTGTTTTCAGGTGCTCTCTCTCTCTCTCTCTGGTTCTGATATATTTTGCCTCTCTCTCTCTCTCTCTCTCTCTCTCTCTCTCTCTCTCTCTCTCTCTCTCTCTCCGGTTCTGATATATTTTGCCCCTCTCCTCTCTCTCTCTCTCTCTCTCTCTCCTTTGCTTCTGATATATTTTGCCTCTCTCCTCTCTCTCTCTCTCTCTCTCTCTCTCTCTCTCTCTCTCTCTCTCTCTCTCTCTCTCTCCTTTGGTTCTGATATATTTTGCTTTCTCTCTCTCTCTCTCTCTCTCTCTCTCTCTCTCTCTCTCCGGTTCTGATATATTTTGCCTCTCTCTCTCTCTCTCTCTCTCTCTCTCTCTCTCTCTCTCTCCGGTTCTGATATATTTTGCCTCTCTCCTCTCTCTCTCTCTCTCTCTCTCTCTCTCTCTCTCTCTCCTTTGGTTCTGATATATTTTGCATTATCTCTCTCTCTCTCTCTCTCTCTCTTTCTCTCTCTCTGCCACAGAAGACATGGACTCCACGTACAACCAAAACGTACAGTAGATGAACACGTCCTTGTCCTTTAATCCTGTACAGATCTAACCCTCGACCGGATCACGTACAGTATGACCCAGCTTCTTTTATCGTGACGACCTGATTAAGCTGTTAGCCTTGTAGTATTAGCTTTGGGCGCCCCGAACCTTTCCAAACTCATGTCACTTTGCACATATCGATACCCAAAGAGGCTGGTGGTCTTGTCTCGCTTCATTTTCGTTCTATTTTGTTGATTTCATGACTATCTATGGTCGTGGAACTGTTTAATAATATTCTTTTTGTTTTAGAGTCGAATTTGTTAACTGATCGACAGCGTAGCATCCATAAATACAGAAATTCACTCGATCATGTTGTGAATTTGTATCATTATATTTTTTGGAGGCATTTTCCACTAAAGAATTCATGATCGGGGTGTTTTTGGACATCCACAAAGCTTATTACGTGACATGGTGACACGGTGTACTAAGGAAGCTCTGTGTTTGTGGTTTATGAGATGATTTGCCTATTTTAATTTCCCATTTTTTAAGGAACACAATTTTCTCCGTCACATTGCCCCATAACGTAACATGGATATAGTTATTTAAGAAAACGGGGTGCCCTAGGGAAGTGTGCTGTGTCCCATTTTCTTTCGTATTGTGATCAGTTATATTCCGTCATCGTCTCCCATCTCGACGAATCACAAATACTCTACGCTGACGGTTGTGCAATATGGCCCTTTCCATAATGACAAGTTTGCGACTGGGCGGATTCACGCAGCCCCTGATTCCGTCCACCAGAAGGCCTTGCAGTGGGGAGTTCTTCCGTCTTTAAGTGTGTCCTGTAGGATTTTCAACTCGTAACGTCTCTGCCTTGAATTTGGCTTTGGATAATCAGCCGGTCACTTTTCAATATTCTGTAAAATTTTTGAACTTACATTTTCACTGACGCCTAATTTTAAATACCATGTTAATAATTCAAATGCTTGTTGTGATAAACCATTAAATATCCTTTAGTACCTAACGGGTAGTATTTGGGAAGCCGACAGGAAATCTTTATAGTGTATGAGTCTCTTCTTAGATCTAATTTCAGAAATGTGTCTTGGAGTCTTAAGGTACGCACGTGTAGCTCATATGGCTCTCTTTTGTATTATTATTATATTTTTTCTTGGAAGGAACGGTTTGCGGGCTTCTGGCTTTTGGTTCCTTCTTCCTTGCATTAATAAAAAATAAAAATGTACCGCATCTCCGAATTCGCCGAGACCACCTGGCTTTTCCCTACCACCATCGAAGTGTCAGCGAAAGTGCCATCGGGTTTCGCTTAACGACGCATACATCTGTGTTTACCTCCGAACATTTGACAAAGCCATAGACACTGCTCTGAATTCTAGGCATGATTTATTTGTCACAGTTTCATAAGCTAAGTCAGCCCTTTTCTTGCACTAAGGATTCTATCGAGATTCAGGACCGCATCGTTAATATATTGCATTCGTGTGACAGGTCCTTCACGCTGATCTGGGTGCCTGGCCATTGACGGGCGAGTATCTACGGCACTGAGCAAGCTGACTTACTTGCCTCAGCTGTGGAATTTGGAGACTTGGAACTGTCCTCGTGATCTACGGTCGAGCCTATCCCTCAAAATAAAATAAGATCTGTGGCAGGATAAGTGAAGCAGACTGAATATTCCAACATGTAAACCCCTCCTTGACAACTGGGATACTGCAAATCGTCTCAGTCGCCTGGAAGAAAGAATATACTGGTGTGGATGCGGGTGAAATGCACACGTATCACCCACTTGTTGCCCCATAGTAACAACGATTTCCACTGCACGGTGACATCGGTGGTGCGGTGTTATTTATCGACCACATATCCTACGCTGTCGGTGATTTATTCGTGATTGCAAGTCGCTTATAAATTACTGTGGCGCTGATGTCCCCTTTTCACCATCTTGTTTGGCGGGAATGTTGTTATGACCGGTAAGTTAATGGTTTTCTTGAGGGAGGCAGGATTGAGCAGTGTTGTGCCTTTTTTTTTTTTTTTACCGTCTTTGTTTATATTTATTTATCTGTTGTAAATACGTATATATTGTGTACTTTAGGGTTGACAGTTGACGTATTTAAAATAGTTCTGTTTTTGTCGATTCTGCCTCTTATACGGATGATCCTTATTTTAAAACATTTGTCACGCCTAACAGCCACCAGTTGATGAGTGCAAGTTTTTTTTTTTATGCAAGAAAGAAGGAACCAAAGGCCAGGATCCCGCAAACCTTTCCTTCCAAGAATAAAGAACAATACAAAAGAGAGCCAAATTCAAGATCCGTTCATTTCGAGATGCCTGGACGCAATATGGAGAGGTATTGGGAACTTCAGTCGATGGTGTTCTGCTTGGAGAGATATTTTACGTTTTGTACAGATGTAAATGTTTTCCATCTGTTTAAGTTTTCATAATTCGGGACGACAGTTGATGTATATATAGTTCTGGACTCACCTGGATCTCTTTCACATGTTGATGATACTATTACGTGCCTTTCATGGGACAATGTAGGATTGGATGATGAATGAATGAATGAATGATACGTGCCTCTCATGGGACTACGTAGGATTGGATGATGAATGAATGAATGAATGATACGTGCCTCTCATGGGACTACGTAGGATTGGATGATGAATGAATGAATGAATGATACGTGCCTCTCATGGGACTACGTAGGATTGGATGATGAATGAATGAATGATACGTGCCTCTCATGGGACTACGTAGGAGTGGATGATGAATGAATGAATGAATGAATGATACGTGCCTCATGGAACTACGTAGGATTGGATGATGAATGAATGAATGAATGAATGATGTGTGCCTCGCCTGATGAGTGCAGATGTATAACGTGGAGATGTTACACACCTGCAGTCGATGTTCTGTTGGTCCAGGTAATTTTCTCATTAGTGCAGGTAGGATGTGACTACTTCGGCTTCCTATTTCTCCCATCTTTCCTGTCACTTCTTATTGCTTTTCTTTCCTTTAGAGGTGGTTTTACGTTGATTGACAAGCCAAATGGTTTCCTGTAGGCCAAGAAACCATTTACAACGCTGGGTGGTAACCATATAACCAAACCATACGTCCCCCCTACGTGTCAGCAAGTGGGTTGGTGGAGGGTTAGTGCCCCTCCCCGTAAAACAAATAACTCAGAGTCAAATGGCCACCCCTTACGGGATTATGGCGTCTGGCAATAGATAGATAGATAGATAGACCTATTGACATCTTTTGACTTTAGTGTACGCTACCGATATGTATGTTAGGTTTGTCAGTTTTAGGTTCTTTGATTAGGTTTTTGCTTTTTGTTTTATAAATTAGTTAATGATTTCAATAATGATACAAACTATCTATCAATCTATCTATCGCCAGACGCCATAATCCCGTAAGGGGTGGCCATTTGACTTTGAGTTATTTGTTTTACGGGGAGGGGCACTAACCCTCCACCAACCCACTTGTTGACACGTAGGAAGCACGTATGGTTTGGTTATATGGTTACCACCCAGCGTTGTAAATGGTTTCTTGGCTTACAGGAAACCATTTGGCTTGTCACTCAATGTAAAGCCACCTGTAAAGGAAAGAAAAGCAATAAGAAGTGACAGGAAAGATGGGAGAAATAGGAAGAGAGGAGGAAAGGCACAGAAAAAGAATGATAAAGGCTAAAGAAGAAGTAGGCAGCTCTACATCAAGTGAGTGGATGATGGTGAGAAGTATAAAGAGAGGAGGGCAGGCACAGAAAAAGAATGATAAAGGCTAAGGAAGAAGTAGGCAGCTCTACATCAAGTGAGTGGATGATGGTGAGAAGTAGGAAGAGAGGAGGACAGGCACAGAAAAAGAATGATAAAGGCTAAGGAAGAAGTAGGCAGCACTACATCAAGTGAGTGGATGATGGTGAGAAGTAGGAAGAGAGGAGGGCAGGCACAGAAAAAGAATGATAAAGGCTAAGGAAGAAGTAGGCAGCACTACATCAAGTGGGTGGATGATGGTGAGAAGTAGGAAGAGAGGAGGGCAGACACAGAAAAAGAATGATAAAGGCTAAGGAAGAAGTAGGCAGCACTACATCAAGTGAGTGGATGATGGTGAGAAGTAGGAAGAGAGGAGGGCAGACACAGAAAAAGAATGATAAAGGCTAAGGAAGAAGTAGGCAGCACTACATCAAGTGGGTGGATGATGGTGAAAAGTAGGAAGAGAGGAGGACAGGCACAGAAAAAGAATGATAAAGGCTAAGGAAGAAGTAGGCTGCACTACACCAAGTGAGTGGATGATGGTGAGAAGTAGGAAGAGAGGAGGGCAGGCACAGAAAAAGAATGATAAAGGCTAAGGAAGAAGTAGGCAGCACTACATCAAGTGAGTGGATGATGGTCGCCACCACCTACCACTATGATACAAACTAAAGATAAAAAAAAAAAAAAACATGAAAACCAGAATATAATAAATAGTAAAATATAAAGAAAATGGTTAATGACCTTGGCTTTCGAGGTTAAGATAAATAGCTGTAATAATTAAAAGAAAAGCTGTTTAGTGAAAGGACAGACATGGAGCTGTTAATTTATCTATCTATTGCCAGACGTCTTAATCCCGTAAGGGGTAGCCACAAACAAATCGCCTCCATGTCGCCCTGACCCCCCGCCATTTCACTGCCCTGCTCCCAGCTCACACACCCCTCTCTCATACTTCTCCAGTCCATCCCTCCATCTCATCCTTGGCCTACCACTCCCTCTCCCCCATGCACCTCACCCACATACATTCTCCTCGTTAGTCTCTCGCTGTCCATCCTCTCCAACCTCTCTCAGACCTCTCTACCCCATCCCTCCATCTCATCCTCGGCCTACCACTCCCTCTCCCCCATCCACCTCACTCACATTCTCCTCGTTAGTCTCTCTCTCTCTCTCTCCATCCTCTGCATATGGCCAGAGCACCCTCTCTCATACCTCTCCACTCCATCCCTCCATCTCATCCTTGGCCTACCACTCCCTCTCCCCCATGCACCTCACCCACATACATTCTCCTCGTTAGTCTCTCGCTCTCCATCTTCTCTCAGACCTCTCCACCCCATCCCTCCATCTCACCCTCGGCTTCCCCCTCCCTCTCCCCCCTCCACCTCACCCACACTCTCCTCGTTAGTCTCTCCATCCTCTCCACATGGCCAGACCACCTCAGTATTTCTCCCAACGCCTTCCATCACATCCACATCCACACCACAGCGCTGTCAGTACGAAAAAATATTGCTCAGACCTTTCACCACTCTGCCATAGACGAAAAGGAGGTGTCAATTCCTCTTTTGTACTTTCAATCCTTCTATAATGGTCTGTTTTTCATGTTTTATTTCCAGTTTATCATTTCAGGTTTTTGTGCGTTTTAGTTTTCGTGTGTGTGTGTGTGTGTGTGTGTGTGTTTGTGTGTTTTAGTTTTCGTGTGTGTGTGTGTTTGTGTGTGTTTTAGTTTTCGTGTGTGTGTGTGTGTGTGTGTGTGTGTGTGTGTGTGTGTGTGTTTATGTGTTTTAGTTTTCGTGTGTGTGTGTGTGTGTGTGTGTGTGTGTGTGTGTGTGTGTGTGTGTATGTGTTTTAGTTTTCGTGTGTGTGTGTGTGTGTGTGTTTATGTGTGTTTCAGTTTTCGTGTTTGTGTTTTTTTGTGTTCGTTTTCGTGTGTGTGTGGGTGGGGGTGGGTGGGTGGGAGGGTGTTTGTGTGTGTGTGTGTTTTAGTGTCTGTTTTTTTCTGTGTTTTAGCTTTCGTATGTGTGTGTGTGTGTGTGTGTGTGTGTGTGTGTGTGTGTGTGTGTGTGTGTATGTATGTATGTTTTAGTTTTCGTGTGTGTTTTTTTTTTTTATGTAACTTTAACCTATTGACATCATCTTTTTTTTTCTTTTTCATTTTTCCTCGCTCAATTTTTTCACGCAGTTTCCTATGAAGAGGCTACTGTGTTTTTTTTTCCATTCTTATATATTATCCTGGTGTTTTATTGTCTGTTTGTCTCTTAGTTTGATCATAATATTTGCTTTACTGAAACAATGCGGGATAATATTGGTGTTTGTGGTAACCTCGATTCTGTTGTTCATTCCTCTCCTGTACTGTCCACTCAGCGGGTCTGTTTGTATGTGAATTAATATTATATAAAACAGACAGACAGACAGATGGGGAGGTTAGACAGACAGATGGGACGATTAGACAGAGATGGGGAGGTTAGAGAG
>NC_136995.1:12091276-12198776 GCF_032717465.1 Coenobita brevimanus
AGCTGCGAGAGACTGGAACAGCTCTGCGTGAAAGCATACAGCCCATCGTTGAAGGCAGCACTGTCAGTTCACTCCACATAGTCAATTATTTTGGTCCTTTTTACCCTTTGTATGAGTTTTACCATGTGGGAGGTCAAGGTCGCAGTTCTATAATTGTTTTGCCAGGTCTTTGCATCCCCCCTTCAATATAGTTGCTACTGTGCCTACCTTTACCACCGTAGCAACACCTGAGCTTAGTGCATTTGTCCAAACATCAGCAAGGGAATGGCCAGTTCATATTTACCATTTTCAAGGAACTGTGGACGTAAACCATGTGGTCCTGATGCTGAGTTTGGTGCAAAGTTGTGTATTACAGTTATAATTTCTTCTTCTGTCATGTATATGTTTGTTAGAAGCTGGTCTGCATGCACTGTATACTTCCTGGGAAAAAAAAAAAAAAAAAAAAAAAGCTGGGTCGTTTGTAACTCGGTGGGCTAAACACCTTCTCGTATTCCTTCTGTAGCAATAGAACCATTTTGTGTGGATCACAAATTATATTCAAACTAAAATTAATAAAAGTTACGTTATAATCCTTTTTTTTAATGATTGCATATCTAAATTAAATATATCCCTCTTACAGCTAACGAAAACATTTTTTTTTAAAGAACGGAGGCCGAGGATGAGATGGAGGGATGGGGTGGAGAGGTATATGAGAGAGGGGGATGTGAGTTGGGAGCAGGGCAGTGAAATGGCGGGGGACAGGGCGACTTGGAGGCGATTTGTTTGTGGCCACCCCAAACGGGATTGAGGCGTCTGGCAATAGATAGATAGATAGATTTTAAAAACCCACAATGCGTCGTCCTGAAGAGGCTATTATGCATGGGTCTGAAAGTATGGGGGGAGGGGGAGTTAAGCCCATTCAAACTCCCCCACAGCCAACACTGAGGGTGGGAGAAGTGGTCTGACAGTGCATGGGAGACTCCTTATCTTTCTCCTTGTCCCCTAGCTTTTTTTATTAGCTTTCTCTCTTTTATAACCCAGCATCAAATCCTCGACTGACCTTCTGCTTATTTTGTTCACCATCCATCTATAACCAGACGCCATAATCTCGTAAGAGGCGGCCGTTTGTCATTCAGTTGGTTGTTTTATGGGGAGAGACACCAACTCTCCACCAACTTGCTTACTGACGCGTAGGGAACGCGTATTAGTTTGTTATATGGTTACCACCCAGCGCTGTAAATGGTTTCCCGGCTTAGAGGAAACCATTAGGTTTGTCAATGTAGATCCACCTGAAAAGAAAAGGCGATGCAGAATAAATTGACAGGAAAGTTGGGAGAAATAAGAAGAGAGGATGGAACTGGGCGGACACAGAAAGAAGAATGATAAAGGCGAAGGAAGAAGTAGGCAGCAACACATCAAGTGAGTGGATGGTGGTCGTAACCACCTACCACAATACCATTTCGGTAAATGTACTGTAGCCTACGTTTTACTCTAAGCAGCACAAGGACGTTACCAATTCAATTGCTGTTACTCCGGTTTGTTTCCTACGTTGTCATGGCGTAAACAATTTTTTTCTGTTGTCTTTTTTTCTCCTTGTTATCATGTGGAGAGGATGGAGAGTGAGAGACTGACGAGAAGAGTGTATATGAGTGAGGTGGGGGGGGGAGAGGGAGGAAAAGGCCAAGGATGAGATGGAGGGATGGAGTGGAGAGGTATATGAAAGAGGGGTGTGTGAGCTGGGAGCAGGGCAGTGAAATAGCGGGGGACAGGGCGACATGGAGGCAATTTGTTTGTGGCCACCCTTAACGGGATTGAGGTGTCTGGCAATAGATATATAGTTAGGATAACGTGTTTGGTAGGTGGTGGCGACCATCATCCACTCACTTAATGTGGTGCTGGCTACTTCTTCCTTAGCCTTTATCATTCTTTTTGTGTGCTTGCCCTCCTCTCTTCCTATTTCTTCCATCTTTCCTGTCACTTCTTATTGCTTTTCTTTTCTTTACAAGTGGTTTTACATTGAATGACAAGCCAAATGGTCTCCTGTAAACCAAGACACCGTTTACAACGCTGGGTGGTAACCATATAACCAAACCATACGTGCTCCCTACGTGTCAACAAGTGGGTTGGTGGAGGGTTAGTGCCCCTCCCCGTAAAACAAATAACTCAGAGTCAAATGGCCACCCCTTATGGGATTGTGGCGTCTATCAATAGATAGATAGATAGGTTATCATGTGCTTTATACCTCACCGACGTTTGTAATGGCGGAGTTGTTAAAGTTGTGAATATTAAGTTAGATTAGGTGAGGATAAATTGCAAAGTTTGGCAAGGTTAAACTAGGTTAGGTTTGGTAAAATTGATCGGTCAGGTTAGGTTAAGGTTAGGTTAGGTAAAAGTGCTCGGTCAGGTTAGATTAAGCTGTTAGGTTATGTTAGGTGAAAGTGCTCGGTCAGGTTAGGTTAAACTGCTTGGTTAGGTTAGGTAAAATTGCTAGGTTAGGTTAGGTAAATTTGCTTGGTCAGGTTAGATTAGATTGCTGGGAAACTTAAAATTAATATAAGATTATGAAGGGCGGCCGGGACCTATGGAGGAAGTGTCTGCTATTGATATGCTAAAAGGCGACCGGGACATATTTTGAACGTGTCTGCTTTTATTATTGTTTTTGGAAGTGTTTGTTTATTTTTTTTTTTTTTCCCTGTCTGCTCACTGCTTTATACTCGAGAAACAGCAAATACAGAGGAACACGGCCAAAAGCAATATGGAAAGAAATTTAGCTTGGATCGTTCATTTACCAGACAAAAATAAGCATCAGAATACGTAAGATTATCGAGAAGAACTTGATTTGGTAAGGTGCTTCTGCTTACCCTGATTTCTTGATATCAATAGGGTGAATATAATTTTAATTTTTAGTTCATTATTTTATTTGACTAATTTGTACGTCATTAAGCATCTTTCCTCCTCGACAAGTAACCTTCATAAAGAGAGCAGTGGGTCAGGAGGGACGTAGCAGAAGTTCATTTCCAAGGCAGCAGCTACTTAACAATTTGGGGCAGGTGTGTGGTGTGGAGAGGCAGCATTTATTCAGAACATAAGTGATTAATAGGTTGTATGGAATTTTAATGGTAAAAGATTTAATTGGTTTTCTTATCGTTTCAACCCCAAACAGGATTCATTATTTTTCTGTTCTCCAGTGGCGAGTTCTCCCAGTGACAAGACTTTTGAGTACCAGTTACTTCAGTTAACACAGCACAGCCTCATATAGGTTAGGTTGATTTGGTTTGGTTAGGGGAGGTTAAAAAGAGTAAAAGTGAGGTTAGGGACAATCGATAATTTTGCCGATTAATTATTGCAGAATGCCCGGTGCAGGGACACAGCTGGTAAATGTTTTAACCTCTCCGTTTCAGTAGTTGTGTGGCCCAAGATACAATACAATATCTCTGCAGCCATGATAGAGCACTATCGGCAAGCAAAGGAACATTAGATTGGCCCTTGCATAAACGAGGACTACCACATGTAATTTGAAAGGTGAAATAATATATTGTTGGTATTACTAACCCTACTTCCCACCCATCCACGGCATTTGTTAATTGTACATTTTGAGTTGGGGCAAATACTTTGCCGTGGCATAATATGTTAATACAGGTGTTCATTTCATATATATACATATATATATATATACACAGTAGAGGCAACAGACAGAAGGAAGAAGTTAAGCTGATTGATGATATTGTGCAGCTGTTTGTAAAAATGACAAGGAAGAGCCAATTTTTTGTGTGTATTGCTATTTCATGGACTAGTACAGTACAGGCTCTTAAATCCAAAAGGGTGCGATGAAATACCGAATCTGTGGCCATTTACCAAATTGGCATTTTTGATTGGGAAGTATTATAATTTTTATCACCATATGGGTTCATACACTCATATTACCGGTATCTGAAATCCAGTCAAAATTTTTTGTTTAATTTAACTGTTAAAAAAATATACCAGTATATCAGGATTCAGAGGAAAAAGCTAGCTAAAATTAGTAGAAGTTTTTCACCTTTAGCTCGACAACTCACCTCGACAGGCTTGTTGTTTGTTTAAATATTGAATTAACATGGAAATACTTTTATTTGCATCTAAATCAATATTTATGCAAAACAGAACTCTGTTCAGGTGTGATGGCAATAACAAGGGGAGGTACTCACTAACGTTAGCTACTTTTTGCTCAGAACTCTTAATTTTTGTTAACAGTGAAATTTAGCACAATTCTTGACTGTATTTCAGGTAATTAGGTGTGTGTGAACCTGTATGGTGATAAAAATTATAATATTTTCCTATTAAGAGTGACGATTCGGTGACAATTCGGTAAATGACCACTGATTCGATATTTCATTGAACCAAATCCAAAATGCTTGGTTCCAAAGACGTTATGAAAAACTGAGTATTTTGGAAAGTAAAACCATAATAGATAGAAAACCATAATAATAAGTAGGCCTATGAGAGAACCATGCCAAATGCAGCCTACAGTACGGTACCATGAACAGTAATTGCAGTGAAGTACCCTGTGTTAGTATTACATCATCTGCTTTTGGCTTGTCCACAGTTAAAAATAATTGTGCATGGATTGTTGGAGACAGACACGAACATTATTCCTGTTGCATGAAAAACTGTTTTGGAAAGTGGAGTTTTTTTTTTTAAATCAGATGCTTGGATGTAGGAGGTTGTACTGTACACAGGCAAAATGATGGAGGACATGGGAATACTTATGTGTTTTCTTATTTTTCTTGAAACAGTAAGGAGAGAGAGAGGGAGGTGAAGCAGACAGACTCAAGCATTTTCCATATTCATCTTGCATAAATACCAGTAGTCAGCAAGATGGAGAGGGAAGTGAAGCATATGGATGACATTGTACATCTGCTTGGGGAAGTGGACTGGCTACACAACTTCCCCGTCACCCAGGTTAGTTTGGTGCAGATTCATTTATTTGAGAGAACCATCTGGAGGTTTGTAAGGAGACAAGCAGCCAAATGAAGAAATATAGTACAGGATGATTGTGGTGTTGGTGTGAATGTGCTGGAAAGTGTTAGGAGAAATATCCTGAGAGGATTTGGTCATATGGAGAGAATGATGGTTGAAAGATTGACTATGATTATGTGAGTGGGGTGCAGGGGGAGGCTGAGGATGAAATGAAGAGATGACTTGAGAGGTACTGGTATATGAGTTGGAGGAGTGTGAGTTTGAAGAAGCACTGCCTGTTTGCAGAGGACAGGGAGGCAGTTTGTTTGGGGCCGCCTTTTCCAGAATTAAGGCATCTGGCTGTAGATACAGATAGATACCGTAATGTACAGTACCTTCAGTGTGATTGGTCTCGCCTTAACTGCAAAATCATCTGGTAACCACGGGAATAAAAAAGAAATTACATTTTTGTACTGAAGGAGTTAGGTGGCTATCCTTGTGTTTCAGGATGATTACAGGATTATTTATATACCAGATGAGCAAAACTTTTTTAGTACATTCAGTCGGGTGCATGTTATAAGCAGCATTTTATTTATTTATTTATTGCTATGAAGTCCATACCATAGTAAGTTATGGGAAATTCTCATTTAAAGTTCCATTACTGTCTATAAGTCTGGTCTGTTTTCTCCAGATTTATATTACAATACAGTACTGTACTCATTTTTACCATCCATCCATCATCCAATCCTGCATTGCCCCATGAGGAGTGTAGGAGCCCGGGACTAAGCAGTTGGTCCCGACATTTAAGATGAGAGTGACCAGCCTCACTCATCCCGGAGTGGCATTACATGAGCAGTCAACCCCAACCACCCCATGGATATAAACCTTCACCGGCTCAATCCGATTGGAGCGCAATAATTACTCACTAAACCTCCAGGCGCCAAAATTTGGTTATGTGGTTACCACCCAGCGTAGTAAATGGTTTCCTGGTGTACAGGAAACCATTTGGCTTGTCACTCAGTGTAAAGTCACCCACAGGCAGAAGGAAGAGGAAAGAATGAAGGAAAGAAAGACAGAAGAGGAAGTGTAAAGTTACCTGTAGGCAGAAGGACAAGAAAAGAAGGAAGTAAAGGAAGACGGAAGAGGATGGAAGGAATGGAGACAGGAGAGGAAAGGGCAGACACCTGACAGCAGCACTACATTGAGTGCGTGGATGGTGTGCGCCCCCACCTACCACAAACTCATATTTACTCTTAAAAAAAAAAAAAATAAAAAAAAAAAAAAATAAATAAAAAAAAAAAAAAAAAAAGGCTATCTCTTAATCTTTAATGCTTAAAAAAAAAAAAAAAAAAAATCTATCTCTTCATCTTGAATGCTTAAAAAAAAAAAAAAAAGTATCTCTTCATCTTGAATTATTAAAAAAAAAAAAAAAAAAAAGGCTATCTCTTCATCTTGAATGCTTAAAAAAAAAAAAAAAAAGGCTATCTCTTCATCTTGAATGCTTAAAAAAAAAAAAAAAAAAAAAAAGGATATCTCTTCATCTTGAATGCTTAAAAAAAAAAAAAAAAAAAAAAATCATCTTGAATGCTTAAAAAAAAAAAAAAAGGCTATCTCTTCATCTTGAATGCTTAAAAAAAAAAAAAAAAAGGCTATCTCTTCATCTTGAATGCTTAAAAAAAAAAAAAAAAAAAAAAAAAGAAAAAAAAAACGCTATCTCTTCATCTTGAATGCTTAAAAAAAAAAAAAAAAAAAATGGCTATCTCTTCATCTTGAATGCTTCATTGTAACAGTTTGAGTTGATCACTTCATTGTAACAGTTTGAGTTGATCACTTTAATGTGATGTTAGTTACAAATAAGTGCTGTAAAAAAGATGTATTGTTGTAGCAATATTATTCTGTCAGTGAGGTACTGTATATGAAATAAGCTGTGAAAGGATTAGAACCAGGGCCAAATTAAGGTGAAAAAAGTATAGTTGTATGTTGAAAGTTGTGGTATTTAGAACATATCCCTGTATTATAACAAGGACTGGTGCAGGACAGGATGCCTTTCCATGGTAGCAGTGTCATAACTAAATGGCAGGCTACATAAACATCTCTTACCCCCATCCTGTGCCCGGAAAGGAGGAGGATGGACTGGAAGCAGAGGGCAACTTTAATCTGCTGTCCAGTAGGTTCATATTCCATTGAGCCATGGGCCACAACAACAACCTAATTAGGACAACATGTATTTCAGATCTTCTCGAGGGGTGTGTTTGATCAGATGCCTGGGGACTGGAGGAGTGTGTTGTGTGATCTGCCTCTGGATGTATTGAATGCCATACCACAGTGTTGCTATGAGGTAAATTTATCATTAACCGCTGCTGTCCTAAGATGTATTTTTAGGTACTGTATTGTTCATGCTGCCACTACTGGATTTTATTTAACATAGAACAGAGGTTATATTGAACACCATCATTTTGAAAAGTCTCTCTTAAGCTAATAAAGCTGTCCGATAGTGACAAGAGTAGAACGCAAAATGCATCATTAGTTTAAAGGGGTTCATCATGATATGACCAGATTCTGTATTTGCCCAAAGTTATAGCTTTCATAGTAGAGGTTATAAAAACTCTCCATTAATCATCTTACTTTTTTTTGTACCACTAGATAATCTAATCTTTCTTAGGATAGATGCCTTGTTCTAAAATTAACCAACACACTGTGATGACAGTCTTTGTTGTACGATATATGCTTGCTGCCCTCACTCAGTTTTATTCAGTCTGGGAGAGACTTTGAAACTGGAGAAGTTAGATACTACAGTACTTTCATTATGGTAACCTGTTCAGTGCAGTAGCTATACCTCTTTTTAATTTGAATTAAATTTTTGAGAGAAAGCAAGAATAACATTAAAAATACATAATTGAGTTCAAGGGATAAAGTGCCAGTTCTCATTAGGGAAAAGGATACAGCTTTTCCCAGATACTGAAGTCGAGTCCTCTGCCACATCTGGGTTTATCCTTTATGTGACAGTTCCCTGATGCATTGCAGAGGGATCAAGGATGAGTGTTTGTGCCGTTTACTGAAGCAGTGCACTGGCCTCATCGCCCTAATACAATTTTCACATGCCTGATGGTCTAGTGAGTCAAGGCACTCCAACCACATGCGGACCTAAGGGGTCTAATTCCAAGGGGTGGTTGGAGTTTATTGATCAGCTAATACTGTTAAGGAGCAAGCAACTGATCACTCACTTGATCTGGAGTGTGTAGATTAACCTGGGTCCCTGTGCTTCTGATGGGGTAACACTGAATTGGTTGATGGATATAAAGTTAAGGGGTTGGGGAGGGCTTTGATGATTCCAAGGTGGTTCAATAGCCTCAGGCTGCTGGTCATTGGTAAGTGATTTTAAGTTTGTCTAATAGCCCTTCCATAGCTTTTTTATTTTCTTTCTTTCTTTCTTTCTTTTTTTTTCTTTTTTCTTTTACCCACCTGCATATATCTTATTTTATTATTAAGTTGGGTAGAGGCATAACTCAGTTCATAATTGTTGCATCTGGGAATAACTGATGGTGAATTAAATTATCATAAACTGGGATGGTTATTACATGGGTTCAGTGGGGATATGTCAGAAGGCCAGCTTGGGTTCCTTTCATGTGGCTTGACCTAACTGTACCCAGTTCCAAATCAACCAAACTAAAATAGATAATTCACTCTGGGTTCAGAAATAACTTTTTACATTCGTATTTATGATGCAGGTATGGTACCGGTGCTAATATAATTATGGCATATCATCTAGTTACTGAGGCATCCAGTGCTCATGTTTTTACCCATAGGAATGCCACAAACATTTGTTGTATTTCACGTTAATAATGTACTCATAATATTAGCATGATTATTTATGCAAGAGGTCAGCTCTGGAACTGTCTCCCTCTGTATTTCCTGCTTCCTACGATCTCCAGTCTTTCAAATGCAGTGTGTCCAGGCAATTCGAAATGTTCGTTCGTTTCGTTCGTTCGTTTTTAAAGGCTCCAACATGCTTGCATGTGTCGGCCTTGGTCACCTAATGGCGGCTCTCCATGCTGCACGATCCATTGCAGCCTCCCTGTTCAGTCCCTTAACCCTAAGGTCACACTTAATGACCTCGTCCCATGTCTTTCTCGGTCTACCCCTCATAACCCCACCCCCAATATTAACACTTCTCACCTTCCTCACCCAACTATCATCCCCCATCCTCTCCACATGTCCAAACCACCTCAATCTACCTCTCCTCATCACAACACCAATACACTCCAGTCCCATCCTACCTCTCAACTCTTCCATTGTAAACCCAGCCCCTCCAGGCCTTGGACGCAGGGACGCACTGCACATCCACCTAATCATTGTCATTTCTGTACGTCTGAGCCGGCGAATGTCTTCCTCCTTCACTGCCCAGGTCTCACTGCCATACAGCATTACACTCCTAACACACGCTGCATACAAAGACCCCTTAGCACGTAGGGAGAGCCCCCTCAATGTCAGGAGAGGCAAGAGCTCCCTGAACTTCTTCCAACCACTTCTCACCCTAGCCACAGAGCTAGCTCCAGCCCCACCTCCAGCACACAACATGTCTCCTAAATAACAAAACTCTTCCACACACTAAAAAGATTCACCAGCAAGTTCAATTCTTTCACGTCTGACGATCTCCACCTGCTCACCCCGGCACGCCGTACACATAAAATCAGCATTATCTCGCAGTCTACCTCTGATACCACTACATCTCTTATGCACCCATTTATCACACACACCGCACAAGATGGAATTACTTCCCACGCCCTTGTGGCAAACTGCACATGGCCACTCTCCCTCGTCTTTGACAGTACCGCCACCAACCCTAGATATCATCACTTTTGTTTTATCTGCATTTACCCTTAAACCCTTTTGCCCCATACCATCTCTCCACTTCCTAAACCTTTCCTCCGCCTCCCTTTCATTCTCTGCAATCAACACCAAATCATCAGCATACAACAACTCCCACGAGTCCGTTTCTAAAGTCACGTGAAAGGGCTTCAAGTACCATGATAAACAACATGGGACTCAAGACTGACCCCTGATGCACACCAACATTCACGGAAAACTCATCACTCAAATCTCCATTCACTCTCACCTGGGTGTGAGCACCCACATACATGGCCATAACCACCCTAACCAGCCACTCCTCCAAGCCAAGCTTTCTCATTGCCCACTTCACCACCTCTCTAGGGACTCTGTCAAAGGCCTTTTCCAAATCAACAAAAACAAAATAAAGATCCCTTCTCCTACCAATATATTTTTCCTGAAGCTGTCGAACAATGAATATGGCATCAGTGGTCCCCCTACCTGGCATAAACCCAAACTGCATCTCATCAATATTCACTCTTTCTCTAATCATACCTTCTAAAACTCTCTCCATTACCTTCATTATCTGATCTAAAAGCTTTATACCTCTATAATTCCCTCTTTCCAGGGCATCACCCTTCCCTTTATACACATTTACAATTACACTCTTCAGCCAATCATCTGGGATAACACACTCATAAATAATCCTATTTATCAGGTCAGTGACTAAACTCACCCCTATATCGCCTGAGGCCTTCAACATTTCGGCAGTCAACCCAGACACACCTGCTGCCTTCCCCACCCTCATCCTGCCTATTGCCTCACTCACAGTAGCAGTATCAATCAAATGCCAAGGGCCAGACACTGGATCTGCTGGCTCCAAACCTTCCCTGTCCCAGTCAAACTCCTCATTCAACAACCGGTTATAATGCTCTTTCCATGCATCTTTAATATCCTCACTGTTCACCACTACCCTTCCTTCATCATTCTTCACACACTGCTCACCTATGATATCCCGATTATCCCTCTTCACCTGACCTGCCACCCTATATATATTTTTCCTTTCCCCATGATTTAGGTTATCAAGTAATTGTATCTGTGACTCAGACTTTGCCCTGTATACCTCTCTCCTAGCCCTATGCTTGGCAGCCAAATATTCCTCTTTGCTACTACCCTTCTTCCATTCCCGGAAAAGCCTTCTTTTCTCCTTAATTGCAGCTTCTACACCCTCATCCCACCACCAAGTTACTTTATGTCTTGGTGGTCCTCTTGTCCAGCCGCCTGTTACATCAGTAACTCTCAAGAAATTGTTCTTGAGGGCTCTGTACTGTTCATTAACGCCTCTGTCTACAGCTCCCTGTTCAGCCACCACTCTCCTCAACTCGCTATAGAAGGCATCCCTTACTACTTGGTTTTTCAGCTTCCATATTTTCCTCCTAGGTACATAAGTCCTCTTTTTCATCATTTGTTCTTTAAGCACCATATCACAAATCAATAGTTTGTGCTGCTGCACACACTCCTCACTTCCTATAACTTTAACATCCCTCACTAACCTCCTATCGGCCCTCCTAACCAGAAAATAATCTATCTGACTGCTATTTCCCCCAGACTCATACGTAATTAACCTACTGTCTCTTTTCCTAAAATATGTGTTGCACACAATCATGTCCGTTGCCTCCCCAAACTCGAGTATCCTTTGCCCTTCTGCATTCCTTAGACCATATGCACATCCCCCATGCACTCCTTCATAACCTTGGGCTGCTTCACCTACATGACCATTTAAGTCCCCTCCCAAATGATCGGATCTTGAATTTGGCTCTCTTGTATTTTGTTTTTCTCTTGGAAGGAACAGTTATTGCGGGCTCATGGCCTTTGGTTTCTTCTTCCTAGCATTAAAAAATAAATAAAAATTGCTACAATACCCAGGGAGAACTGACCTAATTTTCCTTTATTATGGCAATCATTATACCAAGGTAGGCTATTTGTATGCTGGGAAAGGGTGTCAGAAAGTTGAGATCATTTCATTGGAAAACTAACCACGGACATGCTATATTGAGGTTTGTCTTTGTGTTAAAGTTTTATTTACTTAAACCAGCATAGGTAAGGACAAAATAATTGGCATTATTGCTAATACATTTTCAGGGTAATTGGCCAGCATCTCTACAACACTTCCTGGAGGAGTGCCAGAGACTGTCATTGCATCAGTTGCTGTCTGCCCAAAACAGCTACGACAGCATCCACCACCACATCCCACCAGAACTCATCCATAACATGTCCGTGAAGAAGCAACATGAGGTGGCTGGTGTTGTGACGATGGTGGGACGATTGGCTCACATGACTGGGTCTGGACACATCTTGGACATTGGCAGCGGTAAGGTCAGTGTGCTACAGATATTCTACCTTAACTTGGCTTGGATTTTTCTTTCCATTTACAGCTAATTTCACGTAGCTCAGTGGCAGAATTAGGTAAATAATACTATGGCTCTAAATCCTTTTCATAGCAATTCTTCATGGCAGGCATCATTTCCTAGTGTTAATCTGTTGTTATAACTCATCATTCAAGATGGAGAGATGGCAGATTAAAGTGATAAGAGTGTAGTGAAGATATTTGTAATGAAAATAACTTTGAATAGTGATCTAGTAGCTAGGAAAGAGCTCCTCCTTCCCTGTGCATGTGTTTGAACTACAAGAAGCGAAAAGTGACTGAAGGTTTTTTATTCACCTACCGGTAGGCTAGTAATCTACCTTGAAAAAACTAGTACTGCAATATCCACCTTGATCCCATGCACCTCGAAGGGAGTAATGTTGGAGTGGCTTTGTCTTTTACCAGAATTGGGACACATTGAAGGAAAGTACTGTGCTGTAATATAAGAAGAGCTGAAGGGGTGGAATATTTGATAGACATGTCCTTTTCAGTCAGGTGACATCCTGTTTGATTTATTCTTACTACTTCCATACTTTTTCAGCTCTGGAAGGCTCTCTGTTAGGAAGCCAATGAAAGCCATATATGTCATTTAATTTATAGGGATGTACAAACATAACCTGTTTTTGATCTAGTAGTTGTATTAAACTCCTTTCGCAGCAAGAAGTCCGTTCAGGGTGTGGCAGAAGTTGGAATTTCCCCGAGTGCGACGTTGCCAATTTGACCACCAATTATCGGATTATCACTCTGTCTCCCTACCTACCCCCATCCCACCTGTTTCTATCTCTCTCTCTCTCTCTCTCTCTACATATATATATATATATGTATGTATGTATAAATATATATATTTATATATATATATTTTATATATTTATTATTTATTTTCAACTTTTTTTCCACACCACCTATGAGGTAAAAGTCTAGGCGCGATTTATTTTTAAGAGGTTTCCCCTGTAGGCCTAATCCTCTCTCTGATCTTTAATCATAATCTTCTTCATCATCAGAACTTTCTGTTATATTGACGAGAGAGAGAGAGAGAGAGAGAGGAAGAGAGGAACAGGTGGGATGGGGGTAGGTAGGGAGACAGAGGGATAATCTGATAATTGGTGGTCACATTGGCAACTCTACGGCGTGGCAACATGGGATAAAAGCGCTGCCACGTGTCATAGAATTCATTCAAATCGTTGTTATAATTCTAAAAAGTGATACTCAATGTACTATATAGCTTCCTTTACTATATACAGAATATAAAACACAATTTCAAATAGCACATAGATGGGAAATAAGAGAGAGAGAGAGGCATGTACTACGGTTGATTTGGCAGCATCGCTAGAGGTGATTCACCAGGTGGGCCCCACCCTGAACGGACTTCTCACGGTGAAAGGACTTTAGTAATGGTAGTAATATTTGCGCCCCAGGCTTGTCTGAATATGGACCCAGTGGACTGCAGGCTGAAGTTGTCCTTCACCTGCAGTTGACATTCCTCCTGTTGGTGGAGAGGGAGGAAACTGAGAGACATTTATTTAACACACATTGGAGCCACATAGTTATATCATGAAGGTATCTCTTTCCTGCCCCGATCTTTTCCAGTAATCCAGGTATCCACTACATCCACCACTTAGGTTTGACTATATTTTCATCTGTTACTAATCCATAGGAGGATTATGTCAGGTGTTATGTATGCTATTGAGTCTGCTACTTGATAATAGTGAACAGGAACTTCACTAATGCATTAATAGTTTGTGCATGCCTGTAACTTATGTGATTTGAGAGAAAGTGGAAATAAAAATATAGTGATACTTGTTGAGAAAGGTGACTCTGTAATGTGCTGGTAAATGGAAAGAGACTTAGATGTGTGGGTTTCAGTAGTTAGTGCAGTACTGTAATCTTGGCAGTAGGCTCTCTGCACCCAACCTCAGGAAGAGGGGATCTGGATATGATGATGATGATGTAATAGTAGTTGTAGTTGAAATCCATGGCTCATGTAGATGTGAACCCAGTGGATTGCAAGAAACTAGCATAGTAGTTTACCATCCTCCTTTTGGGAGGTGGAAAAGGGGGAAGTGAGGGGCTTTTGTGGATCGGGCCAGGTTCTCCATCTGTGTGCATTAATGTTGCTGCTGGAAGGCATTCCTTTCCAGCACCAGTGTCATAGAAAAAAAAAAAAAAAAAAAGAGGAGAGAGGTAATGGTTGGAAGAAATTGCTGCCACGTTACTAGAATTATATAATTCCAAGATATATTGCCTTCATTTGGTACTTGTATCATAAAGTTACAGGGATTGTATGAATGCCAGTGGTGTCTTGTGAAAGAGCAGTGAAAGTTTTGTTAACTCCTTCAGTCTAATGACATTTTAGGTGGTGGCAACCATCATCCACTCTCTTGATGTAGTGCTGCCTACTTCCCCCTCCACCCTTATCATTCTTTTTCTGTGACTACCCTCTTCTCTCCCGATTTCTCCCATCTTTCCTGTCCCTTCTAGTTACTCTTCTTTCCTTTCCAGGAGGCTTTACATTGAGTGACAAACCTAATGGTTTTTTGTAAGCTAGGAAACCATTTACAACACAGGATGGTAACCCTATAACAAACCCATACACATTCCCTACATGGCTGCCTTTATTAAGAAAAACAATGGGAATATTAGGCAAAAACAGAGCTTTTGATACTAAAAGGACGTATCGTAAAAAAAATCATTAACACAATGCAAAACAGTGACAAGTAATGACTCTTCAGACTTCTTTCATTTCAGGCAAACAGGCTGTACCATAGTGTTGAGAATATTGTGTTCATCCCTTACCCAAGCCTTTATTGCCCAATCAGGAGTGGGGACCTGTGGCCAGGCTACTCAATCCAGACATTAAAGGCAAGGATGACCAGTCACTTGCCAGCGTGCAGTATTAAATGAGCAATAAACATAACCATCCCTTGGATTTAAACCTTTCTGGACCTTATCAAATTGAAATGCCTTAATTCACAGAGTGTGAGACCACCAGATGTCTGGTATATAATTACCAAAAATTCAATTTTAGAGTATTCCTCATTGGCAGCCTTCAGGGTTTTCTCCTACCCTCTTTTTTCAACCTTGTTCTCAGTGATTCACTCCCCGTGCCCCCTGTTCTAGTCCTGTGTGCTACCAGTGACTTAGCAATAACTTCACAACATAATAAACCATAGCTTTGTAGTACATCAGCTTCAGCAATATGTGCAGTCACATCAACAGTGGCTAACGTAAAACAGAATGATTGTTTCACCACTAATATCAACTATCACCCTCATCACTTTGGACAACCATGGATCTCAACCAAAGCATCAGATCATCCTCTTTAACCCATTTACTGCAGCTGGTGCACTTGGGTATTTTATTCAGGGTAGCACCAGAAGATTTTGTTAAACAGAGAGAAATCTTGGCAGTCGAAGGCATCAACATTGTATTGAGTAGCCATATACTATAACTGTATTGGTGTGTGCAGGGACTTCATTCAGATCTATGCCTGATGATTTTATTACACAGAGAAATTCTAGCAAGTAAAGGGTCAGTCTTTTCGCTGACTAATATTTATCCACAGGGCTATGTTGATTCCTGTTTGCACCGTGTACTGGGCCTCTCCGTGCTGGGTGCTGAGAGTGAAGGTCAGTTGGTGAGGAGTGCCACCCAGCGTCAGACGGCACTCTCAGGACAGTGCCAAGGTGTGCAGCACATCAGGTGGTCGCTGCAGGATGATGAGGCCACATTGCTAACAGCTCAGAAGGTCATGAGTAAACTGGTGGCCACAAAGCATCTCTGTACATGTCATGTTAGAAGGGTGGTTCCAGGCTTCAGTGGGAGTAAGGTGGTTGGTTGTGATGGTGGTGATGGTGAGGTCATTTGTAGTAAGGTTGATGGGTCAGATAATATTGCAAGTGTTAGCCAGGTTTACCAGATAAGAAATGAAACTTCACATGAGGAAGATAGATGGTCTTCAGAAAAACCTCTCTGTATAACAAACTGTCAGTCTTCTGATAGAGTAAGTATTGATAATAATATAAATAATATCAGTGTTATTAGTGACGTCTGTGAGTGTTTTTGCCAAGATCAGAAACACTGTAAAGTAGAAAATGATCATCCTGAAGAAATCCCTGAAAATAAAGCAAAAATGCACAGCTTATCTCAGCTTAATAATGCAAAGACTACAAGCAGTACTGATTCTAAGAGTAATATTGTAAGTAATATTCATGACTGTATAGGGCAAGATCACAGACATTATAGATCAGAAACAGGGACTTCACAACCCCATCAGAAGTCCAAAGATAATTCTGCAAGTGATGTTCCTGACTGTATATTGCAAGATCAGAGGAATTGTGAACCAGCAAGGGGAACCTCACGTGCAGTCAAGAACAGCAACTCTTGCATAATTGTGGGCCTTCATGCTTGTGCTGACTTATCCCCCATTATGCTCAAAATGTTCAAGTCGTCTCCACAGGCCTCCTCCCTTGCACTGCTGTCCTGTTGCTACCACAAGCTGGAACTGGCAATACCACATAGAGAAGTTGACAGTGCAGCAGTCAGCCAAAGCAGAGGACAGAGGAAAGGTGATGTTGCTGATAAACACTTGAAGGACAAAGAGGATCCTAATTGTCAGTTACTAGAGGGTGGCAGAGAAGCAGAAGATGGCCAGTGGAAAGGAAATGGCAATGCTATTCCACTACCAAAATGCAAATCAGGAGAGGACAGAGAAGTTAAAAAAGGAGGTTGTACCGGTGATGATAATGCAGATCCATACTTGAGATGTAAGCTGGAGGATGCAGAGGAGATAGTTACAGCTGAATTTAAGAACTTCCCTCTGAGCCAAGCCTTGAGGAACAGCCTAGAGCGACACCATGTGAGATTAGAAGTGTCTGCGCTGAGACTGGCAGCACAGGAGTCGGGGCAGCGGTGGAAGGGATGCACATCACAACAGCACCAACAGCACTGCACCTTTGTGGCCTTCAGGGGGCTGCTGGAGGTCATTTGTAAGCAAGGTACTGTATAATCCTTTCACCTTGGCTTATATTCTCTTCAGCTTTGGAGGTTTTCTAACACCTCTACATAGATTTTTTTTTTTTTTTTTTTTTTTTTTTTTTTAGTGTGATCTTGCATGATAATTTTACCTTTCTACCCTCGAGTTTTTGCACAGTTATATCTGAAAAGAATAGTATCATGCCATACAGAAATAAACTAGTAAGAAAGAGTTGCTAGGGAGCCTCATAAGTTGATTAGAATAAGACATTTTACCCTAACCCAAATTTTCATTCTTTTGCAGCTTTATTTCACATAGCTAGGCAGTAGAAAATGATGATGCTGTAGCCATAGCTGCATACTTACCATAGCATTGTTTTGTGACTAGCATTGTTAATCTCATGTTACAGCTAAGCATTCAAAATGGAAAATTGGTGAGTGTATTAGACCATGTTAATAATTATAAAAAGAGTACAGGAATGATGTGTTTGCAGTGCTGTGAATATTCAGATAGGTTAATTAGACCCAAGTACATTAAAAACCATTATTTTAAGTTCTGTCTGTATTTACAGTATAGCTAGATTCTGTAATCATCCTTGCTGTTAAGTCCACAGTAAACGGCTAACAGAAACTGCCAGATAAAATTCCATTGCTACCTGTAAAGCTGATTTGCCATTTTCCATCAGTTTAAAGTACTGTACCAGATGCATGGAAAAAGTTGGGATAGCGTATTTTGGAACATCCCTAATGAAGATTACCTTAACTGAAACAGGTATTAATTGTAACAAAACAGTAACACCTATGGCAGGCATGTGTCAGTTACAGTGATGTATCCATCCATCATCCAATCCTCTTTTGCCCCAAAAGGAGAGTAGGGGCCCAGGGCTAAGCTACTCCTGGCAATTTCAGCAAGGGTGATCAGCCTTACTTGTCCCAGAGTGGCATTATGGGAACAATAAACCCCAACCACCCCTCAAATGGAAACCCTAACAGGCTCCATCTGGTAAGGAATCCTTAACCCACTATACCATGTGGCATCATTTGGTTATATGTTTACCATCCAGCCCAGAAAACCATTTGGCTTGTCACTCACTCAGTTATATGGGTGATGTGATAAAAACAAATACCTTTAATCTTGTCAGCATTGGAGGCTTCCTAGGACCTTTTCCCTAACTACTTATTTGATATATACTAGACCATATTTTCATGTATGGTATCTAAATCTTGGTAAGACCAAATTAGATTGAATACTGTAAATAAAATGTAGAAGGAGAATGATGTGTCCATCTGTCTATCTATCTATTGCTAGACACCTTAATCCCATAAGGGGTGGCCACAAACTAGTCCCCTCCATGTCTCCCTGCTCCCAGCTCACACTCACTGTCTCATATACCTCTCCACTCCAGCCTTCTATCACATCCTTGGCCTCCCTCCCTCTACCTCACTCACATACACTTTCCCCATCAGTCTCTCACTCTCCATCCTATCCACATGATGTGTGATATGCAGAAATAAGGTGGTAAGGCAGAGGTGCTAGGAAACATGCTTAACAGATAAGAAAACTACAGTGCATTGCCACGTTATCTACTCAGAAGTGTTTTGGACAGTGGTAGCATAATCTCTGATCACATACCCATCCACACATGATACATCCTACAGTCAACAACAGGCTTCAGTACACACACTATGCACATGCACGCACAGCTGCACACACTTATGCACACACACAGACACACAGATTATTTCTTCATCTTTGACTTCATCTTCTTTGTTATGTTATCTTTTCCAGAGGGTCTCGCCTTGAAGAAGCTGCGCAGACGTTGTGTAAGAAAGTCCCAGTTTGGAAGTCTGACTGAATATGTAGATAATGTTATGGAAAATTATGAGTTTGAAGGGAAAGCTAAAAATGCAATCAGGACATCAATAAGTCAAGAACCTGAAGGCATGGAAGCTGGCACAGATGGTAAGGACAGTTTGGCAGGGAATACAGAAGATTATATGAAATGTGGGGAAACAAGTCAGGTTAATGAAAATGGTAATGATCCAGATGCTCTTGAAAAAGAACATGGATATGATACTGCAGCAGCTGGTAAGACTAAAGCAGGAGAAAGAATGAAAGATTACATATCAATAAAAAATAAGAAGACGGCAACCAGAATTACAAACATTTACATTCAGCGTGCAATGGAAAGAGAGTACGAGAAACACCAGCACCTCTTCCCCCTCATCGAGCCCCTGACTGGCCTGCAGCTGGCCCTGCAACCAGTCATTGAGGCCTTAGTGTTGCTGGACCGCGTAGTGTACCTGAAGGAGTGTGGGTTTGGCCAGGTGTGGCTGGAGAAAGTATTCGAGGATTGTCTATCACCACGTAGTGTGGCTTTGGTGGCTGTCAAGTGATATGGTAAGTTGTTGGTAGTAGTGGTGGTCAGGATGGTAATGGTAGTAGTATTAGTAGCAGTTGTAGTAGTAGTAGTGCAGCACGCCCTCTTTTTATGACGAAGATGCGTTTACAATACAGTAAGCCATTGCATAAGGATGTATCATATATAGAATCAGTTATAACATAGTTCATTGGGAATATGTTGTTGGCCAAGGGTGTCCCACCCAGCAGAGTCTAAAAACAAGTTTCCAGTTCACCTAAGCTAGTAGTTATTTCGCTTCATTGCACTTTACTTGCTGTTGGAACTCCAACATCATACCACTGTTCCATCACTGACACTAACACACCTGATTGTGACCAAGTTCAAAGGCCATCTTGGAACAAACAAATTACTGTAAGTACATCTCGGCGATCATATAAGTGAAAATACCTACAGGTGTAGTACTTTGACTAGTGATACTTCATACAGGATCATAATGATTGTACAGTAAACCCTCTCTAATTGGAACCCAAATAATTCAGAAATCGGTTAATTAGGATCTTTTTTGACCACCAGACAAGTAATATTAGTTCGGATAGAAATTCGAATTAAGAGAGAGAATTCGGAAAAGGGTTCCAGTGATAAGTGGACGTGAACAGTTTTTGTAGTGATAAGTAGTAGTAAATGTAATTTTCAAGAACTGTACAGTACCTTTGGTACAGTTAAGTGTACTGTACTCTATTACTGTGTTGCAAGACTTCATTATTAAGATTTGACACCCTTTTGTTTATTGTATTGTGCACTCTTTGAGTATAAAGTAATAATATACTGTACTGTTCAATGTTTTTGTGAAAAAGCCATGTTTTAGTGAGCATGGGTGTGATTTGGGGATAGGGGAAAGCATGAACTCCAGTAATTCAGATTTTTGGATAATTCGACATAGGGTTCTCCCCAATTAATCCAAATTATAGAGGGTTTACTGTAGAAGGAAAAATGCAGCTGTAGAAAAAATTTGCAAGTTTTTGGTCATTGGATAAGCCATTTATTGCATACCAGTTCATCATAAAATGAAGGTCTACTCTAGTAGTAATAGTAGAAGTAGTAGTACTGTAGTAGGTAGCCCCAGATTCATGTGAAAAGTGAACCCAGTGGGATGTAGGTTGAATTTACCCCAGATCCAGTGGGCTGTCATTCTCCTTTCAGGGGATAGAGAGGGAGCTGAAGGATGTTTGTATAACCAGGCAGAGTAGTTGCTCAGTTATATCAGTGCCATGTGGAGACATCCTTCTCCAGTACCGCTAGTGCTGTAGCCAAACTGATGTATCACTAATTTTGGTTTTTTGCTGATACTGAACTGATTCTGATATTTGCTTTCTGATGGATCAGTACAAATGATCTCCATGGTACAAATTTTACTTGGGTTACAGCATAAACTGTATGAAAATGTTGGTGATTTATTATTCCAGTAAAATTGACATATTTACTGCAGCAGTCATTAAAACTAACACTCAGGTTTCATATGCTTGGTTATGAAGTACTGCATACAATCCTGTGGCAGCCAAGTTGTTCATCAGATCATCAAGACTGCCCACCAGTATTCTCTACAAATGACAAGAATAATTTTAAAATGTGATGACTGGGTAGACATGCCTAAAAATTACCATTGTGACTTTTGAGGATGCAGTGTTTGAAAGGGTACAGCAGAGAAGGAAGGTTGTTGGTTCACTGAAAGCAGTGATGAGAAATAGGGATGTGAGTATGGAAGTTAAGAAGTCACTGCATGATAGTATTGTGATCCTTACCCTGACGTATGGAAGCGAGGCGTGGACCTTGCTAGAGGGGAACAAGTCAAGAGTGAGAGCAGTGGAAATGAGTTACTCGAGAGGAGCATGTGGAGTGACATGGAGGGACAGGTTGACGAATGAAGAAGTGACGGAACATTGTGGGGTGGATGTGGATGTGGTTGAGATAATTAAGAGAAATACACTGAGGTGGTTTGGACATGTAGAAAGAATGGAGAATGAAAGACTGTGTAAAGGATGTATGTAGATGAAGTGGAGGGAGGGGAAGACCGAGGATGAGGTGGAGGGATGGAGTTGAGAGGTATATGAGGGAGGGGGGAGTGAGTTGAGGGGAGGCCAGTCAAATAGTGGGTGACAGCGATTTGGAGATGTTTTGTCTGCGGCCACCCTTTGCGGTATTAGGGTGTCAGGCTATAGATAGACTATGTTTTTGCCCATTTGGAGGAGAAGTTGACTACAATTGTTAATTTACCTGTTTCAATCATGGACATGTTCATTTCTCTGACATCTGCTTGCATAGAATAATTATGATAGTCTGCAGCAAATACAGTTCCGTTTCCTCACCAATTCTTTTGGTCACCAGCCCATTTCGTAAGTAAAAGCCAGTTCCCTCACCATATTCCATTTCGTCACTGTTTTGTCACCAGTACAGTGAGATGGTTTGGCCATGAGGAGAAAATGGTGAATGAGAAACTGACTAGGAGAGCTTGTGTCAGTGAGGCGGAGTGGGCAAGGGGAAAGAGAGAGACAGAGGATGAGATGGGGTGACAGGGTGGAGAGGTAGGTGGAGGGAAAGAGACTGAGGATGAGACAGAGTAATGGGTTGGAGAGGAAGGTGGAGGAAAAGGGAGAGACCGAGGATGAGATGGAGTGGAGAGGTATTTGAGTGACGGGAGTTTGAACAGAGGAGGAGGGCAGCCTGATGGTATAGGACATGTGAGATTTATGTCCACCCTTTCAGGGATTAAGGCGTCTAGCTTTAAATAAATATACCGTATAGTTAGATATTACCTAATGCTTTTATAAAACATGACTACTGTATGCTCCTTTCACCTTAACTTGACCTAGAATTTTGTTCTTTTGATGCTTATTTCACACTGGTAGAAAAAGACAATACTACAGCTCTACATTCTTTCCATTGCACATCTTCTTGACTAGCATCATATTCATGTATTAGTCTATTACCACAACTCAGCAGTGAAGACAGTGATGGCAATTTTAGGCCAAGTTAGAGTAAAAAGAGTTTAGCATAGCACTATTAACCCATAGAAAATGCTGAAGTAGCAAGACTAATTATTTAAAGAACTTTATTTATCAATCGATCAACCTATTATCCGACGCCTCAGTCCCATAAAGGGTGACCTCAAAGATATCACCTCCATGTTGCTCAGTCCTCTGCCTTTTTTTTTTTTTTTTTTTTTTTTTTTTTTTTTTTTTTTAGCGAATATAGCTGAGCGAATTTGAAGGAGGGAGAAGGCGAGGTAGGCCAAGGAGAAGGTGGAGAAATATGGTGGATGAGTGTGTGAGGAAGAGAGGTTTGGAAGTCAGTGAGGCTAGGGAACTGATAAAATGAAATGAATTCCCCGAGCTAGACATCAAAGGTCATATAGCCCCACTAGGTTACAGGAGGGAGGTACCCCTCCCGGCATGGCAGACCTGGGCGCGACTTGAACTTGCGACCCCCTGGTCACGAGCCCGAAGCACTACCTCTGAGCTACCGTGCCCCCTAGGGAACTGACAAGAGATCATTGAGCTGGCTGGATGAATGTTGTGAGGAGAAGTGCAGGATTTGGCACCCCTTTTTAATGTGGCAGCGTTCGGATGGACTCAATTGGATACATTTTTGTGAAGCTACAGAACGTGGTGAATGTTTTTGGTGTATCCGATAAAGCCAGGATTCTGGGGGCTTGAATGATGAGTGAATGGAAGCGTGGCCCATTGGATTGGACAAATTTGGGCTGTCTAGACATTGCTACTCCTCACCCTGCCCTTGGGTGGGAAAGGAGGTCCGGATGATGATGGCAGTTTTTGGCGAATCCGATAGAGCCAGGATTCTGGGGGCTTAATGATAAGTGAATGGAAGCGTGGCCCATTGGACTGGGCAAATTTGGGCTGTCTGGACATTGCGGATTGCTTTCCTCACCCTGCCCTAGGATCGGAAAGGAGGTACGGATGATGAATAATGTCTTCACAGCCTGTTCCTAAGGCCCAGTAGTCCTCTTACATACTATACACTTCCACATGTCACCACTTCGGCGCTAACACCACCGTCCATATTGAATACATGCTAGGGCTCCTGGTGTTAAGAGAAATGCTCTGAGATTGTTTGGCCATGTGGAAAGATGGGGAGAATAATGAAGAACCAGTACAAAATCATGTTATGGCTATATGGTACTACGGTTGAAGGGGAGAGGGAGAAATTATATTAAATTTATGGTGTGAAGAGCAGAAAGGAAAGTGATAATACTGGAAATAGAAACAGTTTTAGGCACATAGGTATTCAGTAAGCCGTGGGAGCCCATGTAGTGAGGAAAGGAAGGGGAAAGCTGAGAGACGGTGTTGGAGTAGTCAACCAAGAAAAAGGTGACTGATAATCATCGGGCAGAACAGTGTGAGCAGAGGGGCTGAGGGTCGTGGATTATTAATGACCGTGAGTGAGGCGGGTATGGCCCAAGCGAAGAAAATAGTATTGTCCGCAAGATTAAGCTAAAAGAAACGATGCCACAGACAAGTGGTTAACATTTAAAACAAGAAACACTTTACATACATCTCTGTTTAATTTTCACGTAAATTATTTTTTAAAAACTGATGATATATGTACTAAACTCTTTAAAAATTTAGCAGTAATAAGTAAATGCTCTGTTGTATGTGACGTCACTAGGGTATTAGGGGAGATGAGATGGCGAAGGTGAGTTAAGATTACATTCCTTAAATACTAAGTTTCTTTTACAGTTATTATGACAGTTCTCATTTTTATACAGTCATTATTGTCGGGTGCTATTATTGAGCAATGGGGTTAATTACATAAGGGTGTATTTATTAGTTATACAGGGGATATATTATGACGGTGTATCTTCCGAGGTGACCAAGATGTCCTTTTAAACCAGGTAGACTAGGATGTTTAAATCGTCTTGTATACTTGCCATCTATATTAATTTTGAGGACTGAATATGATCCCGTGAGTAAGCAAGCATCGGAGTTAAAGTAGGAAGTTAAAAATGAGGGGATGTTAGTTAATAATGGGTATTGTGGAACTTTAAGCTTTGAATTTGTTGACGAGAAGGTCCGGGAATCCCTTTAAAGGGTCCCATACATGCCCAGGCCGACCGATAAATTTTTTGAATTTGCCCACAGTGGTTTCAGGTGTGAAACCAATGTTTTTATCTTGTAACTAAGTCTTTTGGTAAAGATTTTCATCGGAAATAGTATTCATAATGTGGCTGTATTTTCCATGGCGATCATAAAAGTCTACATCAGGGAGACAAGTGGCATTAACCTCGTTCTTATCCTTGTTTGTTTGCCCGACACTGCGGGACGTAATGGTGGACATGTATTAAAAGCTATGTAACCACCGAAAATAATTTGATTTTCCCTTTCAGCATTTTTTATTACTGCTATTGGTTCAGTTAGGTTAGGTTTGGATATATTTTGTTAGATTTATTTTGATAATGTAAGGGTAGGTTGTGAATATGGAAGGTTAGGCTAATACAACCACAGTAATAAATATTGATTGATTTGAATATGTTTTAGAGAGTCTGCCATATCAGTTGAGAAACATGAGGATAGGGTTGGTAAGCGCTTGCCCTCAAGACACACAAACACCAAACTTGACATGAACCTGCTCTGATATACCGGGCATCCCCATGTGAAATAAAAGCTCATTCCACTCAGCAGTACCACCTGTAGAGGGTCCCCAATGTCTGGCAAAAACTCTGGCACAGAAGTGCGTGTGGTTTGCACTCAATTATAATTTACACCATTGGTTTCAGCTCATTGTTCCGTGTTTTTTGATGTATGGCACATCAAAATCTGAGGGAGTAAAATGTGGTCAAACATACACACACAACGTTTACAGCCGTAGTATTAAACTGGGCAAGCGCACACCTTGGCCTAACCATATCTTTTGGGTAATCTTAACACATGAAAGGGAGAACGTTCCCCGGTGAACAGGAGAGGATTGCCCCAGCGTAGTACTGGAGTCTGCGGGGAGTTCCTAATACCACTTCGCATGCCTCTTCGTCATATTGTAGGAGCCTTGTGCAAAGTAAACTATGTAGAATTTGAAGGACCCTATGGTGTGTGTGATGGGAATTCTAAATGATAAAAATATCGTGCACAGAAAAAAATATATATATGTGTGTTTAATATTTTTATTGTTTGGAAAGACTTCATCATGTCTCCAGAGATGGTTAATTTACGACG
The DNA here is from genome assembly GCF_032717465.1 of Coenobita brevimanus. Classification (NCBI taxonomy): domain Eukaryota; kingdom Metazoa; phylum Arthropoda; class Malacostraca; order Decapoda; family Coenobitidae; genus Coenobita; species Coenobita brevimanus. The sequence continues at coordinate 12,116,998 of NC_136995.1, forward strand.
AGACGAAAACAAAGATGAGATACCGTATCCACTTCCATTTTATTTTTCAGTATTTCAACAAAGCTGTTTAGCATATATCATGCATGAGACTTTTATAATTAGTGTGATTAGTTCATGAAATGATTCCCACAGTAAAGAATGGTTGCGTACTACCAAAACAGATGAATCGGGCACAGCCAGTAAGTTTTATTATATTCCCATGCTTGCGTGCGGTAAACTTTTACAAAACCATACTATTTTGTTTTGGCTTGGCAATAGCCTATATTTTCTGATGTATTTTGGTGTGATTTGAACAATTTTTGACCTTTATTTTCGGTGCGCGTGATTGGTTTTCAAATTAAACCCCCCTCCCACGTTTCTTGTGGGACTGGTGAGATTTGGGGGTTCTGGGTGGGAAAAAGGGCAAAAACAAGCATTTGGGGCAGAAATATAGTCAAAATCGGTATGACCAGCCAAGACATTCGTAGGGTTATTACTATACTGACCACATGAACCGCTTTGAAGCTGTCTGATACTGAATTTTCCCTATGGTACAGGTTCTCCAAAGCCTGTATACATAAGCTACTCACTTATGTATTTGATGAGGCTACTCTTATACAGAGTATTCAAGAACATATCTATCTATCTATCTATCTGTAGCCCAATGCCCTAATCCCACAAAGGGTGGCCACAGACAAAACGCCTCCAAGTCGCCCTGGCACCCACCATTTGACTACCCTCCCTGCAACTCGGTCCCCCCTCCCTCATATACAACAAATGCCAGTATATAATAATAAAAGAGGTAAAAATCGCTAACATTAAGAGAATATATTGTGTGTCAGTCTTAGAAACTGTCATATGCTTTTTTTGTGTGTTTGACTGTTTTTTAAGATTTTAAATTTTAAAATTAGAGTTATCAACTGCTTGCCATGCCTGCCCACACGAAGGGGTACGCTTTCATGCTTTCAAGATTACCACTTACGTTGAAGGTGCTGTATAAGCTTCCACTTTGAGTGGGGTATGGAACAGGTAACCTCTGTCCTCAGTTTCAAGACTACAGGCATTAGGCTATTCACATTGTATTATCAGTGAGAAAATTTAAGGAAGTATTTTAAGTGATTTTGTTCCAATCTCAAGGCTTACATCCCCCATTTGACCCTTCAGATGGGGGATGGAAAAAAGAGTGGAGCAGTATGTTGGTGTAAGAGAAGGAAGAGGAAGAAGAAATAGTGAGAGAGGTATGTGAGGATGAGGTAGCCTGGAGGCAACTCTGTTTTGGCCATCCTCTGTACAGGGTTTCCCAGGAGAGAGCGAGGTGTCGGAGATGATGATAACGATTAACTTGGTGATGGTAAAAGAGAAGGAAAAAGAAGAGAAGTGTTGGAGAGAGTGAAAGAGGTACTGTATGTTGGGGGTTCTCAGGAAGGAGCAGAGTATTAGAGATGATGATGGTCCAAAATACAAGATCTGAGGGACTAGGATTGTGACAGAAAAGTTGGGAGGAAGGATGGGACTTCAATATATTGGTGTTGTGATGAGGAGAGGAAGATTGGGATGGTTTGGGCATGACATGAAGGTAAGAATCGTGAAAATTGTGGGTAAGGTTGCGAGAGGGAGACCAAAAAAGATCGGGGATAAGGTCATAAAGTGTGACCTCGGGTAAGGGACTGAACAGGGAGGCTGCAAGAGATCAAGCAGCATGGACAGCTGCCATTAAGTGACCAGGGTTGATGCATACAGGCATGATGGAGCCCTTTTTAAACACTATAGATGTCATACTGTGCAGCAGGTAAGAGGAAAAGATTTCCTCATGACATATTTTCTTGGTATTTCAGCTGCATCAGAACAGACAGAACCTGAACTAAGTAGAAGTGGACATCTTATTTCTAACATGAGAGTTCTTGTACGAGGGTGATGATGCCTGTAGACAACTTTGTGCGAACATCCCAGGAGACACTCACAGAAGAATGGACACAGTTATGGCTAAAGGATTAACTGTATTTGCACTATTAAGGTTAGTTGTTTATTATATCCATTTTGGTGCTGAGTGACATTCTTTTTTAATTTACACCTATGCAGTCTGGATATCCCTCTGCCTTTGACCTCCTGCCCTTTAAACTCAATCATTCCAGGGGTAGAGTGAGATGGTTTAGGCATGTTGATAGGATGGAAAATGGCATCAGGTGTGAAAGGTAAGAAGTGTGAATGTCGGGGGTAGGGTTACCAGAAGCAGACCAAAAAAGACCTGGGATGAGGTCAGGGATAAGAGACTGAATATGGAGGCTACCAGAGATCAAGCAGCATGGAGAGCTGGCATTAGGTGACCAAGGCTAGTGCATGCAAGCATGTTGGAGTCTTTATATATGATACAAAATCATATGAACAATTCTGATGTTACACATCAGCATTCAGAATGGGGAGATGGCAGTTTTAGTCCTGGTTAGAGCAAAAAGCAGTTTAGTAATAGTTTCATCCCCAGGCTTATATGCATATGAACCCAGTGGACTACAGGCAGAAGTTGCCTTCCTCCTGCTGTCCACCACTCTCGTTTAAAGGGATGGAGAAGGAGTTTAGGGACACATAGAACCAGGCAAATGATCCACTTAGTTGTATTGATGCCACCACATGAAGGCATCCATTTCCAGCACCATTTCCAGCTGCTGTTAGTAGAGGTAATAAAGGATTGGATGTTGGATGAATGTTGATAAATAGGATAAATTGCATTGTACATCCAACCACCCATTGTCCAAGCCTGTCTGTCCCATCAGGAGTGTAGGGGCTTGGGGCTGGGCTGTGCAGTCATGACATTGAAGGCAAAGGTGACAAGCCTTACTTACACCTGTGTGCCATTATGTGAGCAGTAAACCCCAACCATTCCTCAAATGTAAACCCTTGGGACCTCACCTGTTTGAAGTCCTTTAACCTAGTAGATGCCCAGGTGTCATATGGTTATATTTTTACCACCCTACATAATGGCGTCTTGAGGTGCAGGGAACAGAATGGCCTGTCACAGTGTAAAGTCACCTGAGGGCAACACTAGGTACATTTAGTGGGTTGGTGGTGAATATTCCTACCTGCCATTTTTTTAAATCTTGTACCTTGTTCCACAGGTAGGTCTTCTGATGATTCTGACTGATTTTCTTTCACAGGTTGCTGAGATGAGCTACACTGATTCAGAACTCCTGCCTGCACCTGCCTGAATCCAGTGAGACCCCTTCTATAGGTTATAGTGGCCAGTACCCTCACCCACCCACATCCACTGGAGCCACTTTTATTGGTTACAGTGGCCAAAACTCCTGCCTCCATCCAGTGAGTCCACTTCTATTGGCTTCAGTGGCCAAATTTCCCACTCACATCCAGTGAGGCCCCTTCCGTGGGCTACAGTGGCCAAAACTCCCATCTACATCCAGTGGGGCTGCTTGTATTGGTTACAGTGGCCACTACTCCCACCTGCATCCAGCGAGGCCACTTCTGTGGGTTACAGTGGCCACAACTCCCGTCTACATCCAGTGGGGCCACTTCTGTGGACTACAGTGGCCAAAACTCCTGCCCGCATCCAGGGAGGTCACCTCTGTTAGCTACAGTGGCCAAAATTCCCACTCACATCCAGAGGCCACTTCTCTGGGCTACAGTGGCCAAGGCTCCTGCCTGCATCTATTGAGTCCAATTCTGTGGGTTACAGTGGCCAAAGTTCTCACCTGCATCCAGTGAGGCCATCTCTGTGGGCTGCAGTGGCCACAACTCCTGCCTGCATCCAGTGGGCCCACTTTTATGGATGATGGTGGCCCAGACTCCCGGCCACACCTGGCTGCATCCAGTGGGGCCACTTTTATGGGCTGCAGTGGCCAGAACTCCTGCCTGCATCATCAAACATTTGTTGGGGACATCGCCTTAGGAGGGTACAGTGTCTCTCCAGGATCCAGTATCATGCACTGCTGCTAGTGAGTACTTTACCTTTTTTTTTTTTTTTTTTTTTTTTACTTGGCCTAAAACTGCCACCTCTCGATGTTGAATATTGAGTTACAGCAAAAGATTAACTACAGGATATGGTGCTACTCACAAAGAAGTGCTATGGAATAGATTTAGAGCCGTAGCATTATCATAGCTTCTGAAGTACATGAAATTGCATCAAAAAGATGAAAATCTGGGCCAGTTTAGTGTAAAAACAGTGTACCTTAACACTCCCACATACCGAAGCTTCTTTATACAGGAAGTGAGTCGTACCACCTACGTTGGGTGGTAACCATAATACCAAATGATGCCTAAGTGGTTTAGTGGGTTAAGGTGTTCTAACTGGGGGGAGCTTTTTTTTTTTTTTTTTTTTTTTTTATGCGAGGAAGAAGGAACCAAAGGTCATGAGCCCACAGTAACAGTTCCCTCCAAGAGAAAAACAAAATACAAGAGAGAGCCAAATTCAAGATCCGATCATTTTGAGATGCCTGGACACACTGCGTTTGAAAGACTGGAGATCATAGGCAGCAGGAAATACAGACAGAGGGAGACAGTTCCAGAGCTGACCTGTTGCATAAATGAAAGACTGAGAGTAACGGTTAACTCTTGCATTAGAGAGTTGGACAGAAAAAGGATGAGAGTTTGCTGCCAGACGGGTGCTACGCGCCCGTCGTAGAGGTGGAGGAATGCAAGCAGACAGTTCAGAGGAGCAGTGACCATTAAAGTAGCGATAGAAAAGAGATAAAGATGCAACAGTGCGGCGAAGAGACAGAGGTTGAAGGGAGTCAGTAAGAGAAGGAGAGTTAATGAGACGAGAAGCCTTTGACTCCACCCTATTGAGAAGAGCTGTATGTGGGGAGCCTCCCCACACATGAGAGTTGTACTCCACACAGGGGCGGATAAAACCCCTGTATAGAGTCAACAATTGTGAAGGGGTAAAGAAAGAGCGGAGTCGGCTTAGCACACCCAATCTCTTGGAAGCAGATTTTACAAGAGATGTAATATGCTCTTTCCAAGATAAGTCCTGAGTAAATGAAACCCCAAGCATGTTCAAGGATGATGCAGGATTAAGCTGAATATTATTAAACATTAGTGGGTATACCTGTGGAAGATTTTGTCAGGTTGATAGGTGTAAGAACTGAGTCTTAGATGCATTAAAGACAACCATATTATTTTTACCCCAGTCAGAGATACGAGCCAAGTCAGACATTAGGTGTGCCATAGCCTCATCCCTTGTTTGTTGAAGTAACTGTTGAGATGGGCGTTGCGGGAACCGAATGGAAAGGTGAAGGGTGGAGTCATCAGCGTATGAGTGGATAGGGTTAGATGTACAGTTTAGAAGATCATTGATGAATAAAAGGAAGAGAGTTGGTGATAGGACAGAGCTGAGGAACACCACTGTTGATAGATCTAGGAGAAGAACGATGGCCGTCTACAACAGCGGCTATAGAACGACCAGAAAGGAAGCTAGCGATGAAGGCACAGATAGAAGGATAGAAACCGTAGGAGGGCAGTTTGGAAATTAAAGATTTATGCCAGACTCGATCAAAAGCCTTTGAGATGTCAAGTGCAATGGCAAAGCTTTCGCCAAAGTCCCGAAAGGAGGATGACCAGGAGTCTGAAAGGTAGGTGAGAAGATCGCCCGTGGAGCGTCCCTGATGGAACCCATACTGACGATCGGAAAGAAGGTTGTGATAGGAAAGATGCCTTAAAATTTTTCTATTAAGAATTGACTCGAAAACTTTTGAAATACAGGACGTTAAAGCAATTGGACGATAGTTGGAGGGTTGGGAGTGGTCACCCTTCTTTGGGACTGGCTGAATGAGAGCAAACTTCCAGCAAGAAGGAAAGGTGCAAGTTGACATCTGAGGGATGTTTGGGGTTTATTGTTCATGTAATGCCATTCAGGCAAGTGAGACTGGTCATCATTGCCTTAATTGATGGGATTGAATAGCGTTGCCCTGGGCCTCTGTGCACCTGTTTAGGGCTTAATGGCATTAGATGATGTTGTTAGGATGATAAGGTATTTGTATAGTACAGTAGGTCCCTTGTTATAAATCCACTTATTTTATTTTATTTTATTTTTTTTTTACCCCCATATGCACCTCACTGCTTCATTAATATATTATTTTTATCATTTTATTTGTGCTGTTTCCAGACAGTGTTATTCATCATAGAAGAGACTTTTCAAACTGGAGAGGTTAAATACCGCCTTTGTTAACCCCTTCAGCTTGAGATGTCTTTCTTGGCTTGAATAAAATTGCATGAAGGCAGGATGAATAAAGCAGAAATGTCATCAGATTGAACAGGTCAGAGTAAATGTATGAAAGATGGCTTAGGAAAATTCCATTGCTGTACTTTTTTTCACATTAACCTGGCCTAAAACTGCCACCTTTAATGGAATATAAGATGTTGTCAAGTTAAAGGATCAGATGTACATATTTATGAAAGTTCCATTGCTTTGCCATATATTTATTTACCAGTTAATCTAGTGGTGGAAGTGACGGCCTTGCATAAGTTTGATCCCCAAGAGGTTCCTGGAGTTTTATCAGTTAATGTCAGTTGAAATAGTCTGGTCATCTGTTCTTTAGATGTAGTGGAATAACAGCCTAACCTTGGGTTTGTGGACAGCTTGGCATAAGTTTGGTCTTTAAGAGGTGACTGAGGGTTTTTTCCAGTCATGTAATTGTATCAAGAGAAGTGGCACGTCATTTATCCTTAAATAAACTGGACCACAACAGCCTAGCCTGGGGCCCCAACACCTTGGAGGAGGTAAGATGGGATTGTCTTCATATTTTAACATAGGTTTGTAAGCTGTCTGTATCCAAGAATTACAGTTGTAGGAATAGTAGTTGTAGCAGCAACCATAGGTTTATTGAAATGTGAATCTGGTGACTGGAGGGCAAAACTGACCTTTTCACAGTCCATTGCTCTTCTTTTGGAGGATATGGAGGGGAATGAGGGACAATCATATAACCAGGCAGTTGAGCCACCTGGTCTTAGCAGTATCACATGAAGGAGTCCTGTTCAGCACTAGTACTGTACAGTAAAAAATCCCTTTTCAGACAGACCTGTGCTAAGGGGGATGAGCATAGATAAACAAACGTTTGAAAAGTTATGAAACACAGGGCAAAGCAAAACAACAAGCATGGCCCAAAGCCCCTTAAACTATACATACTGCCATCATAAAAATAATTGTAATTGGTGGCTGGGTTGAAGGAAACGAGTGGGCTTGTCACTCAGTGTATTCTTATGAAGAGCAGTAGTACATTGTGTGAGTGGATGGTGGTAGCATCCACCTACCACTGAAGCAAATAGCATAGAGTACATTTGATATATGAAATTGCTTTGCTTGTGAATTTCATGTCAGTATATAAAAAAAAAAATCGTTGCCTTGTCTTCTAAAAATTCGCAAGTTCAGAAATTCACTCCAGCCTACAGCAGTGCACAGTTCAGGGAACCTTGTCAGCAGACAGGCCCCTGGTGGTTCAGTGAATTCAGGCACTCCAGCCAAATGTGACCCCCAAGGGTCCAAACCCAAGAGGTGGCTGGGGACCCCTGCTGACAAGTTGCTGCTCAGGGAATAGCGACCGGTCAATTTGACCTTCAGTGGACTACATGTCGCGCTGCGTGGTGGTTCCATCACTTATCTGATGGTAGCACCCGATATGCTGCACATTTCACAGCCACCCAACCGTCATTCAGTATTTATTTACTCATCAGTGTTGGGACCCCTGCTGGGCTACTTAGTTCACACATTTCAATCCAGTGACCAGTTGCTCGTCCTTGAGTGGCATGTGTGGGTGGGGAGCCCCAGCCATCCCTTGGGATTGGATCCACGTGGGTCACACTTGGTTAGAGCACCTGAATTCATTGGCCCACCAGAGTTGTGTCTGTTGACTATATGGTTGTCTGAGCTATAATTCATTGGCCCACCAGAGTTGTGTCTGTTGACTATATGGTTGTCTGAGCTATAATTCATTGGCCCACCAGAGTTGTGTCTGTTGACTATATGGTTGTCTGAGCTATAATTCATTGGCCCACCAGAGTTGTGTCTGTTGACTATATGGTTGTCTGAGCTATAATTCATTGGCCCACCAGAGTTGTGTCTGTTGACTATATGGTTGTCTGAGCTATAATTCATTGGCCCACCAGAGTTGTGTCTGGTGACTATATGGTTGTCTGAGCTGTGTACTGTTGTAGGTGGAGTGAATTTGTAAACTTGTGAGTTTTTGGATGGCAAGGGATTAATTTTTTGCATCAGGCATGAGCCCACAGTCAAAATAATTTTGTGTATCAAGTGTACATGAAATGCATTTGTGGTAGGTGGGGACACCTACCATCCATTCACTGGATGTACTGCTGCCTTCAGATGACTACATTGTGTGATGAGCAGAATGATTTACTTTAACCCATGAAACTGTTTATTACTAATAGTACTACTAGCATGGCAGGCTGTGGTAACACACCATGCCCTTGTTGTTATATGACATAGCCACACAGCACAACCAGGCACATACAACCAACCCCACATACATTACCTGACCCTCGCCAAACAATATTCCACCTCCAAATATTCATGCTCTGATGCTGAGGGAAGACCTACATACCCATGTCATGCACAGGGCAATACAACACCTTGTCAGGACACTACACTGTAAGCTCCCTCCTCCTGATGTCCATCCATCAAAGGTATCCTTAAATGGAGCTGATTGAGTTTACCTTTCTTGGCTTAGATAAAACATCACCCAGCCCTCCTAAGTTTTCAGCTTCTATTTGGGTTGGGTGGAATCATAGACATCACATGCCCCACTTGTATAGTAGGCTCACACAACATAACACATAGTCAAGCGCAGCACAGCACATGCCGCTCAGTGACGCAGATACATCAACAGTGTATGGAACCTGTGGGAAGTCCACAAAGAGGAGGTTACTTATCTTTAGTTGACAAGTCTGCTTGGTCAGGTGGATCAGGGTTAAGCAACAGTATTTATTATTACTACTGATGCTACTGTTTTTATGTATTTTTTTATCCATAGTGGGTTTGTTTTTATTAATGCATTGTGCACAGTTTTATTAGCCTAGTGTTACTGAAGTTAATTACAGTGTGTATACAAGGTATGTACTGTATTGTTATTGTACTGTGCACACATGTATTATCCTATAGTGTTTATTTTACTCAGTATGGAAAGTATGTAGGTAGGTAGGTAGGTAGATAGGTAGATAATGATCCTTTTGGTATACAACTGTCATACCCCATTGAGGGCTTTTTAGTTAATTTCTGGTGATAACCGTTTTCACTTCAACTTGGCCTAAATTTTGCCATCTGTCCATCTTGAATGCCGGGTTGTAACAAAAGATTAATGTTAGAATTTGGTGCAAGTCATGAAGAAGTGACATGGATTTTGTGTGGAGCTATAGCATTGTCTTTTTCAGTCATTGAGCTATGTGAAATTAAACTGCAAAAGGATAATAATCTGGGCCAAGTTTAGGTGAAAAAATTATAACAGCAGCAGGTTAGGATTAGTGACTGTATATTGGTGGCATTTGAGGCTTTTTAACACCTCTTTGTGATTTACTTATATTTCACCTCAACATTGTATCTTTCTGTCTGTCTACGAGTATTGCTGGATGCCTTAGTCTCATAAGAAGTGGCCACAAATGAGTCACCTCCACGTTACACCTGCTGTGATTTGAGTTATAGAAGTGATCTGAAAATGCAGTGATATACCTCATGAATTACCAAATGGGCATTTGTTAGAGATATTATTAATGTGCAGTGATATACCTCATAAATTAGCAAATGGGCTTGATTTAAGTTAATGAAGTTATTAATGTGTAGTGATATACCTCTTAATTGGCATATGTACTACATGAGTCACAGAAATGACCAGAAAATATTATAATACAGTACCTCTTAAATTAGGATATGGACCTAATGTGAGTTACAGAAATTACCTTCTGAAGTTGCATATTGATGTGAATTGTGCCACAGAATCTGGGAAAGTAAATGTTGAATGAAAAAGTTGCTCAGCCGTCTGTCAGGCCTCATCCTGTTAGGCGAGCCTTGTGTTTGGAAAAGCCCGTGCAGAAACTTGTGACTGTGTGTGAAAGGGTTGATGGAGTTATGTGCTGGTGTCTTGTGCAGCCATAAGCAACAGTTTACCAGTAATCATCTGTCATCATTGTGATTGGAAAAGCCTACACAGAATTTTATGATTGCGTGTGTCATGGCCACGGGTGTCGTGTATTGGGCTGATGTTTTATACTTTATGTATTGGTGTAAGGAACAGCCATGAGAGGATGTTTGCCAATCGTCATCTGCCTGGATTGTGTCCTGCCTTTCATATTTTTTCTCCCACGCCAAAACAACACAGATTATCCTTCTTTTCATACCCCTTTCTTGTGTGCCTCATATTGCTGTCACACAATAATGGTGTGTAACATCTTCCATTGTGTAGACCATTAGAAAAATGTTGGCAATATATTTCTCATTCTTCTCCAAGTAAATGAGAATTCCTTTCCTTCTCATACCATTGCCTAAACCCTCAGAAAAGTGTTGGCAATGTATTTATCATTCCACTGCTGGTGAATGATAGTTCCTTTTCTTCTCATACTATTGCTTAAGCCATCAGAAAAGTGTTGGCAGTATAATTGTCATTCCTCTCCAAGTGAATGAGAGTATCAGTCCTTCTTACACTCTTGTTGTGCATCTTGTACAGGGTGTCAGAGGACTTGTACTAACCTGAGGATTAAAAATGCAGTACTAACATGGATCCAGTTCTTCACCATTAGAGAGTTGTAGTTATTGATCTTATGAATAGAGGTAATCCATTGTTGCCCATAAAGTCATTAGTAAATGTGGCTCTGTAACAGTTGTGAATTGGCTCCGTGTTAATATGATTTTTATCTCATAGAATTATATCCTGAGTTTAGTGCTTCAAATTCTAGGACACCCTTTTGGTATCACTTAAAGATAGTTTGTGTAATGCCTTCCATTTTCTAACTATGCAGGAAATTGTTGAACTCTTGCTGATGACTACAACTGCAGACTAATATTGATCCACAGTCTACGTAAAGAATTATGAAATGCATACACAATATTCTGGAAAGTGTGTTAGTTTCAGAAGTTACAGATGCTGAATTTTGACAGGCATTTTTCACTTTCTTAATAAAGTCAACATCTGAACACAATAAGAAAAAAAAAAAAGTGGTTAGTGCTTTCAGTGATTTCATACAGGATTGAGGTGTTCATTTTGCCTGGGTCATCCCCCATTTTAGCTAGTGTTTTAAGTGCATCCCAGATATTTTCTTTCCACCAGTTAATAATATTTTTCAATGTAGAGAAAGCATAAAGGTATAGTTTGTATAATCACTACTGTACACTTGATCAAAAATGTACCGTGTTATGTATGGATCTGATGGTTTCCTGTACGATTCATATTAATTTTGTTGACATCACTACCATCTTTTAGCTGGTGTGTTAAGTGCATCCCAGGCTTCTTCTTTTATTTTTTATAGACTGTTTAATATGGTTCTTTGCTCTTACTGGTCATGATATTTGGCCTTCATAGGTATTATTGGTTTGGATCTGATTCTTACATAATTCATTTCTTTAACTTAGCCATGCTCCTCTTTTAGCTGATATTGAAAGTGAATCATGACCTTTTCTACAGACTTCATTTTTTTTTTTTTTTTTTTTTTTTTTTCTAGCTTTGGTCTTTTGGTCACAGTTTCTTACCCCATTGATTTTCATGGCTGTGTCTTAGCATGAATTGGTTTGTGTTGTTCTTGTTTTATTTATTTATTTTTTTTTTACCTTGTCATTCATGTACAATATTGTCCATCTGAATTAGTGCCATATGATCATCAGTAACTGGTGCTTGGAATCCACTATTCAGTTTTGATCATGTTTATTTTATTTGTTTATTTTGATTACCTCATCTTCTTTTGCCATATATTCCCTGTAATGTAGCCATCCCTGTTTTGAATTAGTGCCATATGATCGTTGATATTTAGTGTTAGGAACCCTTCATTAAGTTTAATTCAGTTTGATATATATATATATATATATATATTAATCATATATATCACATACTGTATATATAAGGCCAGTATCTAGTATAGTATATATATATATATATATATATATATATATATACATACTGTATATATAAGTGCAGTATATATATATATATATATATATATATATATATATATATACATACTGTATATATATATATATATATATATATATATATATATATATATATATATATATATATACATACATACTGTATATATATATATATATATATATATATATATATATATATATATATATATATATATACATATATATATATATATATATATATATATATATATATATATATATATATACATATATATATATATATATATATATATATATATATATATATATATACATACTGTATATATATATATATATATATATATATATATATATATATATATATATATATATATATATACATACTGTATATATACAGTATATATATATATATATACAGTATGTATATATATATATACTTGAGATAGGTCAGGTTAACCCTGATGAGGATGACACAAAGTGCAGAGTAAGGACCCTACCCTGCACTTGTCTCGTCATCGAGTTGTTTCAGCTTGTACTGAATTCACTACATTAGGTTAGGTTAATTCTTTAGAGGTCTAGTTAGGTTAGGTTAAGTTTAGTGTGGGGAGAATTAGGACCTATATGGAAAGAAGTGGATTCCCTGAGCTAGACCTTGATTGGTCATATAGCCCCACTAGCTGGCAGGACAGCGTTACCTCTCCCACCAGGGCAGCTACGCGGGTGGGACGCAAACTCTTGACACTTCAGTCCCAAGTCAGGTGTTCTACCACTGAGCCACCCTGCCCCCTCCCTCACCTCAGAATTATATGGAGAAAGACCAACAAATGTGGAAGGTAAAAGACGCTTTGTGGTGGTGATTTCAATGTGTTTGTGCATGTAACATTTGCCATGATTGACTCTTATTAGATACATTTATGTGAAGCTGCAGTAGTATGTAGACAATGTTTTGGGCGTATCAGATAGAGCCAGGATTCCAAGGGCTTGAATGGTTAGTGAATGAAAGCTTGGCCCATTGGATTGGGCAAATTTGGGCTGTCTGGATGTTGCAACTCCTCACCTTGCCGTAGGGTGGGAAAGGAGGCCCGGATGATTATGATGATGATGGTGTGCATGTATGTAAGTTTGTGTGTATGTGAACATGGGTTTGTATGTGGAGTTATATGGAGTTTTTATGTGGAGTTATATAGAGAAACAGACACACAAATGAGTAAGTTAAGGAGTGTTGTGGTCTTGATGTGGATGTGCAGCATGTGGAGGTATGTAGAAGGACAGACAGCAGTGAGGAAGTTAAGGAATGTTGTGGTGTTGATGTGGATGTGCTGAAAAGTGTTAGGTGGAGTACCCTGGCCATGAGGAGAGAATGGGAAATGAGAGATTGACTAGGAGAGAGGCAGAGGGAGAGAGGGAGACCAAGGATGAGGTGAAGGGTGTAAGGATAGAGAGGTATATGAAGGAGGGTGGTGTAAAATGGAGGGAGGGCAGCCTTGTCAGAGGACATGTGAAATGGAGATAGGTAATGAGTTTTCAGTGTGGTGAGAGGCACTGCTATTCTTAGCATTGTACTCTGTGTTTTCATCAGATGGAACTGCCCCACTCTCACAACTTGATTGCTGAAATGTGGTGTCATGAATTTTGATGGGCTTTAGATATGAGGTAGTAGTGAGTCTCCCTGGTTACTAGTCAAATCAACCCTCCAGTCTGACTACATTTAGTCATCAGCTGAGCTGAAAGGGGTTGGGGATATTTGACAGGTTAGAACAGACACACAAGATCACTTGAAGTAAAAGAAAACATTTAGAAAAATAGACAAATTGTTAATAAGCCTTGTACAAACTTGGTAACCAGCCACACAATGATCACTCATAGGAAACGTTCAGACACAAGTACACTGTCACAGTTCAAGCTGAAACTCTCAGTGTTGCAAAGTTTATTTTACTTCTCAAATTTCTTTATTCCCATCAACTTGTAGCAGCTGTGAGGAAACAGTTGTTTTGGCAATTTGTGTCGTTCCTCCCCCAAACCCCCAAACCCCCCCAAAAAATGTGCCATGGCCAACATCAATACAGTATGAGGATTCCATGAAAGGAAACAGACTCATTTTGTTTGTATTAAAAATAATAAAAATGGATACAGTATAGGCAAAGGGTAAGGACAGGTTGTTGTAGTTGTTGTTATTGTGGCCCCAGACTTATCAGAACCTGACTTTGTTGGACTGCAGCCTGGTTATCCCTCTCCTGCAGTCCACCAGCCTCCTTTCAGAAAGTAGGGAGGTAGTTCAGGGGCATTTATTTAACTGCTGTCTGGTTGTATTGGTGCAGCCACATGAAGGCTTCCCTATCCAACACCAAGAGAACAGGTACCGTACAGTACTCTGAAACCATGTTGATACTGTAGACAGTTCTGTTCACTTTAACTAGGTGTTAAATTGCCATCCCTCCATCTTGAATCCTGACCCATAAGATGAGATTATAATACGTTGCTAGTCATGAAGAAGTGCAATGAAAAGTACACAGGGCTGGAGCACTATCGTAATCTGCTAGTGATGTATGGGAAACAGCCTGTAAAAAGATGAAAATATCCATAAAGTTTAATTGAAAGAAATTATGAAAGTCATCGCCAAGTTAAAGTGAATGAACTACAGATGCACTTAGATTGTAGGCACTGCACTTAGAGGCACTGCACTGCACAGCATATTAGAGTATCATTATCCATGCATGTTGCCTTGATATAGAGCATTTGACAACCCCATGCTGAGCTCTTGTATCAGCTGATCTCCCTGTTCTCACCCTTTGCCAGCCTGTTACCTGTTTACAATGTACGCTCAGTGATAAGGACAACTCCCAACCCTTTATTGGATGGTGCCATGATGTACAGCTTATTGTGTTTGTTGCTATTGTGGTCCCAGGCTTATCTGTAATGGAACCCGGTGGACTGCAGACTTGTAGTTAGGCTGAGGGGGTATACGGACATGATGCACTTTTTTTCTTCTTCTTGCTGTTGTGGTTACCCTTGACCTAATTGTAAACTAAGCAGACTGCAGACTGAAGTGACCCATCTCCTACAGTCCACCATCCTCCTTTGCAGGGATAGGGAGGGATGGTAAGGGACTTGTGCATAGGTAACTTTTTTTTTAAATCAGTGTCACTGCATGAAGGCATCTCTCTCAGCCACCACAACTCTTTCTAACAGGTGCTGTGTAGGAAGTATGAAAAGTCTAAGTGTGGATGTTCATGCCTGTGGGGTGGAGTCAGGATTCAAGAGGCTTCAATGATTAGTGATTGTGTGGCCCATTCATTTGGGTAGATTTTTTATTAGTTTCTCCTCCTATCTGTCTTTTTCTTGCTCAGTAGACTCTACCTCAATCTATCTTTAGGTACGAAAAAGGTCTGGATGATGATGATGATGTAACAGTGCTTGTAGTTTGAGACAACAAGAGGATGGAGAATGAGAGACTGACTAGAAGAGTAAGTGAAGGGGACAGAAAGACTTAGGATGAGATGGAGGGATGGTATAGAGAGGTATATGAATGAAGGTGATGTGCATCAGAGGGAAGGCAGTCTGATGGCATAGGACAGTGTGACAGACATTTATTCATACCCAACCATTCTAGGATTAAGACATATGACTATAGGTAGATAGATGGTTAGATAGATAGATAGGCATGTTAAGTAGGTAGGCAGACAGACAGACAGGTGTAGACAGACAGGCAAACACAGACCAGGAGAGAGAGGCAGATAGATAGATTGATGCCAAAGTAATGAGAATTTTGGACACTCAGGTAGCAGTTAAATGAGAATATGGAGAGACAGACAGGGACAGATGGATGGTTAGATAGACAGATAGATGGATTAATGAGAATTCCAGACTCATATAACAGTTAACTGAGAGTAATACTGTACTGTATATGGATTGGCTTGGTGTTTATAGCTACTCATATTTCTGTTCAGTGGGATTTATATTATTGTGCCGGCCTTAAGCTGACCAAGGCCGATGATTGCAAGCATATTAAAGCCTTTATAAACACTGCAAAATGATGCGATAATATGTTCTGTAAGGAGGATGTAATACAGTATATAGAATTCCTTATGTATTTAGTGGTGGTATATTAAATGTTGTTGTGACCCTAAGATTGAAATAAGAACCAAGTAGACTGCAGACTTAAGTTGCCCTCCTGCAGTCCACCATCTTCCCTCTGGCGGATAGAGAAGTAGCTAAGGGTTGTTTGTATAACCAGGCAGTGGAGCCATCCCATTATATCAGTGCCATAATTTAGCTATCCCATTATATCAGTGCCATCACATGGAGTGGAGCCATCCCATTATATCAGTGCCATAACATGGAGTGGAGCCATCCCATTATATCAGTGCCATAACATGGAGTGGAGCCATCCCATTATATCAGTGCCATAACATGGAGTGGAGCCATCCCATTATATCAGTGCCATAACATGGAGTGGAGCCATCCCATTATATCAGTGCTATCACATGGAGTGGAGCCATCCCATTATATCAGTGCCATAACATGGAGTGGAGCCATCCCATTATATCAGTGCCATAACATGGAGTGGAGCCATCCCATTATATCAGTGCCATAACATGGAGTGGAGCCATCCCATTATATCAGTGCCATAACATGGAGTGGAGCCATCCCATTATATCAGTGCCATAACATGGAGTGGAGCCATCCCATTATATCAGTGCCATAACATGGAGTGGAGCCATCCCATTATATCAGTGCCATAACATGGAGTGGAGCCATCCCATTACATCAGTGCCATAACATGAAGACATCAGTCTCCAGCACCAGTTGTTATTTTTTCGTCCTAATATCAACATAATTTGCATCATTAACTTCATAGAGGATATTAAGGTGGAAAAGGCAAAGTAAGTTGCCAAGGAAGAGATGTTAAGAAAACTCCCCGAGTCTTACTTGATATTTAGCCAAGAAAATCAAGAAGTTGGAAGTACGAGACTCTTGGCTTACTCATGCCTTACCTGAGTTTTAATTGCATTTTTTTACTTTTCATAGTTTTGTCATCCTCTTCAGGTGATTCCAGTTTCCTCATTAGTGGTGTATCCTGCTTCTGAATTACTGGTATTGCTGTATGATCTTTCCTTGGTTTTATTTGTCTTTTTATCTTTTGTTGTGGTAGGTGGTGGCAACCATCATCCACTCACTTGATGTAGTGCTGCCTACCTCTTGCTTTACCCCTGTTATTCTTTTTCTGTGTTTGCCCTCCTCACTTCCTGTTTCTTTCACCCTGTGATTCACTTTTTATTTCTTCACATTCCTTCTCTCCACTTCAGGTGGTTCTACACTGCATTCCAAATGGTTTCCTGTAGCCCAGAAATCTACTTACAATGCTGGGTGGTAACCATACAACCAAAGAATGGGTGATGTGTAGTGTACAGTACTATGGTGCTCCTGTCAACTGGTTGGAAAGGCACAAATGTGGCATTTATCCATGAGCCAAACCTCCACACCCTTTCCCTTGCCTCTTGTGCCTTGGCATAGTGAGGCACTGTCTTCCTCATGGAAACATTGGTTCACTGCATGGAATGGCCCTGATGGGGTGATTGCTTACCTGCAGTTGATGGGTCTGCTTGGCCAGACAGATTGGGGTTACTCGACATTACCACAGCTTTATGCAGTGATACTTTTTTTTGAGTAAGTGTCCAGTAGTATACTATTGCTGATAGGTTAGGTTAGGTTAAGTGATGGTGATGATAATTTCCAATAGAGTTTTTAAATGTTAATATTGCTGTGGGGAAAAAAAATCACTCCAATTTTTATTTGAATAATTATGAAACCCTCACACAGTTCATACAGTGTTGAAATTCTCACTCAGTACTGTTTTCTGATATAATAGCACATTGTTCATGGTTTCAAAAGTTCACTGATATTCATATCATAATGATTTGTATCAGTATTTGTGTCTGCAGTTGTATTGTGTATAGTTAAATTATGCTGTGGTGATGATGATGATGATAATGAAAAGCACTGTATTTTTCTGGTATGATGATGATGATGTACTGTCATTTTGTAATGAGCGAAGAGTGTTACTGTATTGGCTGGTTGGCCCCAATTAGACAGCTCCTTTGTGCCTTGACAAAAGAAAAAGAGATTGCTGGTAGTGGATAATACTGTAGTTGATTTGTGTCAGTAGTTAGAATAGGATGTTTATACAGTGTGTGGCCTTGACTACAAGAATAAGCATTTGGTGGATTGTATGTTGGTTGGACAGTATTAGAGAAACCAGTTTATCTCTACATGGAGAAAATATATCTTGCATTGTAGGTGTGGAAGGCAGTGGAAAGAAGAGAGATGCTGGACAGGATAATTTTCTGTGCAGTGTATGGCAATTGACATTAGATTCAGTTCTAAATAGCATACGAGGCATTGGGGAGTTAATGAAGGCTGTATCTGTTTAAGGCTTAAAACACTCTAGTACTAGTGATCTTGTATACATATGATATATGCTATTAAGTTACTGGGTATGTTTTTGTATAATGAGGTGGAACTAGAATTCTTTGGGCTTGAATGGTTGGTTTATTTCATAAGTCATGCTGTTGACACTTCATTAGGTAGTAGATGGGTGGTTACCATCGTCCCTGGGAGGTACTACCATTGGAGTGGTGTGGGGACAAAAGCCCAGTACTTGGCCTTGCACAACACTCCCAGGCGGGGAACTCAGCCACATTTACACTGTAGTCAGAGTCCGGGATGAGACTACTACACATACATATCTCTTGTACATAACTAAAAGATGTCCCTTGGAGTAGGCTAGATTAGTTTGCTTTGCACAACACTCCCAGGTGGGGAACTTAGCCACATTTACACTGTAGTCATAGTCTGGGCTGAGACTACGCCTAGCAGTCAACTAATCTGAAAGGGGTTAGGGATGTTTGTCATGTTTGAGTAAATGCACTATAGTTATGCTGGCTAAAAGAGGTTAGGGATCTTGGCCAGGTTACAATAAATGCAGTGCAGTTGATTAGAATTGGCCATTAACAAAGTTGAAAGGGGTTAGGGATCTTTGCCAGGTTAAACACACAGTAATCACACAATAGAGTAAACACACAATAAACACACAGTAAATACACAATAGAGTAAACACAGTAAACACACAATACAGTCAACAAGTGTAGAATGGTTGATGTGAGTAAGCATATCCAAGACCTGCAAAACCACATATGAAATGTTCAAAGTTTGCTCAGTTTTGTGCATAATCATTTCTTGTGGTTGGTGCTACTTCACTTCATCTCTTAGATAGAAAATAGCATGATGATGATGATTTTGTATTGTTATGATAGTTCTCATTTCTTTGGACCTGGGTCCTAGCTTACCTAGACTTCTGTATGGGAATTAGGGTTAGGATGATGATGAAATAATTTGTGTGTGTGTGTGTGTGTGTGTGTGTGTGTGTGTGTGTGTGTGTGTGTGTGTGTGTGAGAGAGAGAGAGAGAGAGAAAGAGAGAGCAGTACAGTGCAATTCCCAAAATCTGAAATTCAAATACCCTCAAAATACCAGTTTTCTGAAAGGTTCTACGAAGAGTCATTATGCCAAAAAATTTCTTGAAGGAATATATTTTCTACCAGTAAATCTCCAGGTCTAGTGTCCAGGGTTGCTGTACAGTCATCTAAGCTGGCTCAGACTGGACTTGCATGAACCTTGTACAGTACGTGAGTCAGTAATTTTTTGCTCTGCGAGTCTGTTCCCATGGACGAGAGAGAGAGAGAGAGAGAGAGAGAGAGACGGTGAGTGAGTGAAAGAGAGAAGGGATAAAAAAAAAAAATGTTTGTTGTTGAATTTTCATACCTTGCCCTCAAGACCATGATTGTGGAATATATTAAAGACTGGACACAATTATTTTTTAAAGGAATTATCATATGGACAAGTGGGTGTCCATACTTATAGCTGATGGTAAAGATCGGGAATTCCAGTGTGCCTGACAAAATCCAGGCACCTCTTTATCCAAACTGTTTCGGATTTTGGGAATTGCACTGTATGGGAGTATATAATAATTAACGTGGGGAAAGCCACATCCAGATCATTATTCTTCCCTTAACCCCTCACTGCGTATTGGTTCTGCCCTCAAGATTCACATTTAGATTCTCCTTCAATAGTATCAGGAGATTAAGATTGGTATAGAATAATTAAGAGTATCATAACATTTCTTCTTGAATAAAAATCATGAGGAGGTAAATAGAAAAAATACCAGAGTTAAACCATATACAACAAGAGATTAAACATTTCTCCAATAAAATCAGGAGCTAGAAAAAAAAAAAATATCCAAGTTAAATCATATTGAAGTATAAAGATTAATTTTTTGCCCGTAAATAAAAATCATTGGGTGTTAAATAGAAAAATACCCAAGTTAAACCCTTGTCATAAAAGAATTAATAGTATTGTTAACACTTTGACTACATACAGCTTCTCTGTTGAATAAAATCATGAGGATGTAACCAAAACAAATGACTGTAACTAAATTATACCATGGCTGTAGAACTCACCAAGAATTTTCTCCCTGAATAAATTTGCCGGAAGTAATATACAGTTGATACAAAGTCAGACAGTTGATGTAAAAGAATTGTTGTGTTTTTTACCTGCCATATACAGGGTGGCCCATATTTACCACTCCACAATCCACTCTGCTGGGCAATTTCTCACGTGTTGGGATGGCTAGGTGTTATCAGTATCTGTGCTGTCTACACTGTGTCATTAATTTCCCACTCCCACTCCCACAGCCACACCCACACCAGCAGGCTGAGCTATCCCCTCAACACACAAGATATTGCCACATGCTTTTCTAGAGGAGTGCTTTATATGGGTCATCCTGTATAAAATAAGAATTGTTTTAACTCTATACCTTATATTTCTTCTACATAAAAATGTCAGAATTTAATGGGAACCAAATACGCAGTGAGGGGTTGGGGGGGGGGAGGGAAGAATGTACCTGGATGTGGTTATTTACATGTACACCTCATGAGATGTTTAGTAAAGTAAAATTATATGTAATGTTTATTCAGTCAGAGCCGTATAATTAAAACTGAGTGTGTCAGTGTATCAGATCCCTAATTTTGATCGCATGTCCATCTATCAATAGCCAAACGCCTCAATCCCGTAAGGGGTGGCAACAAACAAATTGCCTCCGTCGCCCAGTCCAGCGCTATTTCACTGCCCTGCTCCCAGCCCACACCCTCCTCTCTCATATATCTCTCCACTCCATCACTTGTACCCTTGTAAATTTTAAATGTGGTCAGCCTGCATTCCATAGTATGTACAGTAGTCAGCAGTGATGTGAGAAGGACAGATCTGAGCAATTATCATAGGAAATGGTCCTTGTCCCTAACTTGGCACACTCAGTTTTAATTATATGGCCATAAGTCCTCTTTATAGGTCTGGGATGTGAGTGAGGAAATTATTACCACTACTAGTGAAAATAATAATAATGATGATGATGATGGTAATAAGAATGTACCTTTGAGATGTGTTTGATTCATGATTGAGGGGCTACAAGAGACAAACACCCCTAAAACAACCATAAAGAATCACAAACATCAATTGAAGGTATGGCTTTAATTCTTTGGCAGAGTATTAAACATTTATGTGAGAATAAAACAGTTGTGAGACATGCTTCTGTTTTATGACTGACAGTGGGAGAAAGGTCTGAATGATGTTTAAAAAAAAAAAAAAAAAATGCAGTCCATTAGTGCCTCTTAAGGAGCATATGGGCCCAAGGCAAGTCTGCTTATTTCTGCTCAGTCTAAACATTTTAGGGCAGAGTGGCAATTTATATAGAACTAATTTCCCAGTTTCCCACCATTTGCAGTCTCAAATGTATTGAAAAGGCAGTCATATTATGGATCACCCCTGTCTGATACAAGAAAAGTTTTTATAATTTAGAATGCACCTCTGACTTATATAAAGTTTTGATATTTTGGAAAGCATCTCTTGTGTGTTATGAAAAGTTGTAATGCTGTATTTTTGAATATCCGTTTCAATATAGGAAAAGTTTTGATATTTTGGAAAGTATCCCTGACCTATAAGAGGACTGACTATATGAATAATATAAATACTGTAAGTTCTGTATTATTGCTTAGTATGTTGATTCACAGCAGATTTATGATCAATTTCTTGCTGTAGCTGTGATTTTTTTTTTGCAGGCCGGACGAGAAGAGGATGGAGCAGAATTTAACCTTTGTCTCTCAGTTACGAGAGGAAATAGATCATAAGTGTTTGTGAATCCCTTGTATGATTTTAACCCTTAACCCCTTGTACCCCTTGAGGGTTAAAATAGAATAGCTTAAACTGAGGTTATGTTGAGATGCTTAACTTAAATAGGTTCTTGGAGGGAACAGTTTTCTGGGAATCTACCCATTGGTACCTTCTTCCTCATTTAAAAAAAAAAAAAGTATTAGTCAGGCCAAGTAAGTTAATCACAGGGTCAGAAGAACAGATTGGCCCTTCTTTGGCTCTGAATTAACCCAAGCAGTATGAGGGCGCCATCATACTGAAATGGTTAATTAGTAATTCATACACTTAGTAACTCATTCCTTGAGGGCACAAGAGAATTCACTAAAGCCCTTCATGAATTATTAATTGATTTTCATAAGTGGTGAGTGCTTTCTTGAGGCAGTCATTGTACGCTGTGACTCTCACTTCCTAGTCAGTTTTGGGGCCAGAGCATAACATGATGATGGTTGATTAAATATGATATAGGTCAAAGCTTGTGTGGTTTGGGTTTCTGGCTCCAAGGGTGAAGGGGTTAAGGGTTAAAATCTAAACATCTCATGAGGTGTTAGCCTTCATATAACTTTTTTTTTTTTTTTTTTTCATGGTGAGTGAAAGTTTAATTAAGTGTGTGTATGGAATTTTTGTGAAATGAAGAAAACGTGCAAAGAACTGTTAATATTATCATCCTGACCATGATGGTGTTGGTTGTAGTCCCAGATTCAACTGAGCATGAACATGGTAGACTGCAGGCTGAAGGTGCCCTCATCTTGCAGTCACCATTCGCCTTTCGGGGACAGTGAGAAAGTTGAGGGACATTTTTATAACCAGGCAGCTCCACTTCCTGGTTATATCAGTGCCATTGCTTGAAGGCACCCATCTTCAGCATCATCCTGACCCTAATTCCCACATATAAAGGCTGAGGTAAGTTTGAGATATGGGGTAATTAAAAGTAATATAAAAAATATTAATGGCTTGTTCAGTGAAGTGGACCCCACACATTCACACACCATTCTAGCCTTCAGTTCTCTGTAGAACCTGAGACCTAACCACCCAAGAAGTCCATTTCTTGTGCAGCCATCATCTAAATCCCAATTCCCACTCAAGGTGAGGTGAGGGAGTATACAGAAACCTTATCAATAGCATGCTCAATGAAGTGGGCCACTTACACTTGTTTACAGACCATTTAAGCCTTCAGAAACCCCGATTATAATCAGAGAGCATAAAAAAGGTCGATCTAGCAGAGCTCTTTAATGACCTGTGGATTGGGCCACAAAGTCCTGCTTGTGTTAAGTCCAGTGAGCCTAAGTTCTGAGGTGGGAGTCTCAGTTTCTGTGTCCAATTTATTTTAATCTGAGGGAACTGAGCTTGTCCCACAGCTCTTTGTACTAAGTTTGTTGCCTGAAATTCATTGAACTTTGAGTAGGAGGTAGGAACGAGTCTCCATGGTTACTACTTAGATGCCTGGCCATCTTGAAGGGGCCAATATGTCAGGCTAGAACAAGTACTTTGTGGGGAGTTTTGAGTGGGTTAGAAAGAGTAACCAAGTAATGAGAGTTGATAGGGCCTTAGCTATTCCTGTTCATGTACTCTATGGGGAGCACGGTAGCTCGGTGGTAGGGTGTCGGGCTCGTAATCGTGAGGTTGCGAGTTCGCGCCCCACCCGGTGGCTGCTGTGCTGGGAGGGGCAGCGCTCCTGTAACCCTAGCAGGGCTATATGATCTGATGAGGTCTAGCTTGAGGATTAATCCCTTATCTCTGTTCATGTACTCTCTTTTAAGCTGAATAAGAAATACAAGATGTCGGCTCAGAGACCCAAAGATAGTACAATAGTAGCTTGTACTGCAGTTTTAACCACTTGACTCCATTGACAAATTTATTTTATTCTTGCTGCATTCAGACAGTGTTATTTAACGTGGGAGAGATTTTGAAGTTAAGGGGTCACATGGCATTTATTAACCTTCCTAAGTAGAATAACTAAGTGTAAGTTGCTTGGATTGACTGAAGTGGAGGGTTTACATACAGCCTTCATTAACTGTTCTACC
The DNA here is from genome assembly GCF_032717465.1 of Coenobita brevimanus. Lineage (NCBI taxonomy): Eukaryota > Metazoa > Arthropoda > Malacostraca > Decapoda > Coenobitidae > Coenobita > Coenobita brevimanus. Next base: position 12,141,344 of record NC_136995.1, read on the forward strand.
TTCAGACAGTTATTCAGTACAGGAGAGACACTTGGGAGGCTACAAATACTCTGAATTAATACAGTAGGAGAGAGAAGTTAAATTAAATCGTTAGAGGCAGCAGGAATAAACTTTGTCAGTAGTGAAGGGATTGAATTTGTGTGTTAGTAAGTGTGTCTTAGGATCAGAATATAAGAGCATTATTTTATATCATACACTTTCTCATATTTTTACCATTAGAGTCTTTACGGAATGACAGAAACAGTTCATTAGTGCTTATTATGTGATAATTCACCTATGTATCATAATACGTCAGGGATACATGGCGTCTGGCAATGAATGAATGAATGAATCATAATACTTGGTTCACCTTGACATGGCACAGATGTCAGACCTCATTGGCAGAATAAGACAGTGCTGTAGCTCTGCATCCCTCCCATAAAACTTTATGAGTAGTCTGATATGTTAATCTCAAGTAGCAGCTTGACATTAATGATGGAGAGATGCCAATTTTAAGCCAAGTTAGAGTGGATAGACTGAAGGGTTTTGAGTATACAGTATTTAAAAATGGATAGGAATCAACCTTTTGACCTTAACATTTATAAGTTTCAGTTGGTATTTCTTCATTCTTAGAGTTCTTAGAAAGTATGACCATTGAGTGCTGTCTTCCTGTGCAGTTTATGTTTTTGTATACAAATTAGAAAAGTTCCACTAAATAATTTGCATCATGTATCTTAGTTTCTGTGTCATTCTGTGTTCTAGCAGTGAGAAATGTAAATTTAATCTGTTAAGTCCTGCCATTGGATGAGATGGTATTATTCTAAGTATGGCAGGACCTTAAGTTTTTAATGTATGTACTTGCCAGAGGTTGTTCTACTAGGAAGTGGCCTCGTCATCTGTGTCTTATTATGCCACTATATGGTGTCTTAATCTTTATTTCTTTCAGGTCATGTTTCTTTCACTTCTTTTTATTTCTTTCTCTCGGTATAATTATGTTTCTTCCTCAGTATACATATTTCTCCATTCCTCTGTGTATTGATTCATGTGTTTCTCTTCCTCAGTATACTGTCACATTGTTAAATGTTTCCATCTCTTCTCCCTCTGTCATATGTCTCTTTACTCCTGTATATTCTGTCGTATGTTTTTATCGCTTCTCTTTCTCTTCCTCTGTATATTCTGTTATGTTTCTGTTTCCTCTCACAGTCTTTCTCTTTATATAGTGTCATATGTTTATTTCTCCTCTTCCCCTACATATTCTGACCTATGTTTCTCTCTCTCCCTCTGTGTATTCGGTCATATGTTGCCTCTCTCTTCCTCAGTATATTCTGTCATATGTTTCCCTCTCCTCTCCCTCTTCCCCTGTATATTCTGTCATATGTTTCTCTTTCCTCTCTCTCTCTCTCTCTCTCCCTTCCTCTGTATAATCTGTCGTATGTTTCTCTCTCCTCTCTCCCTTCCTCTGTATGTCCTGTCATTTGTTTCTCTCTCCCCTCTCCCTTCCTCTGTATGTTATGTCATAGGGAAAAGTCCTATGAACAACAGTATAATTTTATTGTATACAAGTTTATATACATGTACAAGTAATGTGCTCACCGTTTAGAAGGGAAGGGACATACAAGCATAATAAACATAAGAAAATAATTACCTGGTTTGAAGTCCTGTGTGTGTAGATCTGAAATAAAATAGTTACCCCTGAAAAAGAAATCTAATAGTTACCCCTGAAATATAAGAGAAAACGTATTAGTTGAAGGAACTCGTTCACACTGATGTGCAGGGGTGGGGTAGCCTGGCCAGCTCCAGCTACACCTCCACCAGGGTGCCTGACCCAGTCACTCACCCCAGCTAGCAGGGTGGAGCCCTGTGGATGGAGGGTGTGGTGGCTGGCAGTAGCAGAAGCTACTGCCAGCCACCACACCCTCCACTCACTGGGCTCCACCACAGCAATGGTGGTGGTGATGGTGGTGGGAGTGTGAGTGTATGTATGTATGTGTGGCTCAGTTGCCACACACACATACATCTAGAACACTCACACTCCCACCACCACCACCACCACCATCTTGGCTGGGGTGAGTGACTGGGTCAGGCACCCTGGTGGAGGCTTGGGCCGGGGGGGGATAAACCCACTGGAGCTGGCCAGGCGGGGGAAGAGAAAGTCAAAATGCTGGGAGGGGAAGAAAGAAACGATGAGTTGGGGCCAAGATGGGGAAACAGATTGCCCCTCTGGCAGGCCAACCCCGTATAATCCCGTTAGGGATTGGGTAATCTGGCCCTATCTAAACCCCTGCCCATCCCTCCCTTCCTCCCCTCCCAGCTCTTTCCCTTCCCCCACCACCCCTGCACATCATGGCTCATATTCTCACTGGTTAAGGACACTCCCTACCACCTCAGCCTTGCCAGATTATTTACACATATTGACAACTAAGTGTAATATGCAAAATAAATCGTTAGGGAAGAGGTGGTAGTGAAGCCTTAAGCCAATGAGAATACAAGCCACAGACACACACACACACACACACACACACACACACACACACACAAGGAGAGAAAGGAAAAGGATAGAGGGAAGGTTGGTGATTCCTGGGCAGCCACTCCTGGGATGTTAGGTTGGCCCCCAGTTGGAGAGTGGGAAGAGAGGTGGAGGGAAGGAAGAAGGTAAGGATGAAGGATGGGAATGGAAGGATTGGAAAGGACTGAGGGAGAGGACGAAGTCGGCAGCCATCTGAAAAGAAAAGAGAAACTGTTAATACAAATGTTGAAAAAGTGTAAAGTTGCCCCTTCAGCCTAAGTTGTGTCATTTCTTTTTATTCCTGCTAGCCACTGATTTAGTTCAGGAATTATACCACTCCTACAATCTTAGAGTTGTGGTTGCAAGAGTGAGTTATGAGGTACAACTGTCTCCTTGGTTACTAGTCAAATTTATCCTCCACTCTGACTACACCTGGCCATCAACTGGCCCAAAAGGGCTTAGGGATCTTTGGTGGAAACACAGTGACTATGGATAAGCTATAGCCTTCATTAATCCTCTCATTACCAGAAGTCTCCCTTAAACTGAATCAAATAATCTTCCGGTACCATGAGTGGACTTCCTCTGGGGTGAAGTAAGCACCTAACATCAAAATATTTATAAAGCTCATACTCTAATCCCAACCCAATATCACAAGTACGAGGAATGGAAAGTTGCAACACAGTGTTCTAGGTGATGAAGGAGGTCTCATAACACCTGTTCCTTGGCTATTTATTATCCCTAATATACCTTAACATTCTCCCATATGCTATTTATGTCATCTTAATATCAGTGTACTTTGCATCAATAACATAAAAGATGATACTGAGGTGTATTATGATGGACAAACTGCTGGGGAAGAAGTGTTAAGACATCCACAAAGCCACTCAGAATATGACCTACAGTCCCATGATATCACTGGTAATGACTCAGAGGCGCGGGGGATGAGAACGTATGAGAATGAAACTATTGGAAGAATGACATGGGGAAGATGTCAGGTGGTCTACAAGAGCTCATGGGCCAGAATAGACTGTGCCTTACATATCGTTCAAATCGTATAGAAGACAGAGATTATTATATAATATACAATGCTACCAGGGGCATATGTCAGTCTTTATCTATCAACAGCCAGACACCTTAATCCCAAAAGGAGTGGCCACAAAGAAATTGCCTCCATGTTGCCCTCTCCCCTGTCATTTCTCTGGCCTTCCCCCAGCTCACATCTCCCTCTCTAATACACCTCTCCACTCAGTCTCCTACCCTAAAATGTTCTGGGCCATTGCAGCTTAGTCTTATGCCTCTATGTCCTGAAAGCAACAACTTGGGATGGGAAGTTCTTCATACTTCATGACTTGAACCTTACCAGCTTAGCTAACTTGGCCTATAACTGCCATTACTCCATCTTGAATACTTCGTTAAAACCCTATATTAGCACCAGACTATGATGCTTGTTACCAAAATGTGTTACTAAAAGAAGCTGGAACCACAACATTATCTGATTCCGCCAATGAACCAGCCAAACTATGCCAAGAAAGGACTAAAACCTGGGTTAAGATCAGAGAGAAATGATCACCATCCCACTCCATGCTAAACACTCCTCTCCACCCCCACCCACACATGTTTTCCTTCCTCACCTCTGAACCTCCATTTTAGTGCCCTACCTACAACACTCATCTCCACAGCATTTACTTCCCCACCTACAACACTCATATCCATGAAAACATATACCGGGTATTTCTCCTGCTACAGCCCACCTTCCACAGCCTGGCATTAGGTTCCTACTCATCTGTAAAAGGTTGGATGATGGATGGGTGGCAGCAAGAATAAAACAAAATTGATGACCTGACTGAACAGACCAGCTTGAGTCCCCTACACTCTCCAGACAAGGGGTAATAAAGGGTTAGATGATGAATGAACAGCCTAACCCTTGGCCCTTTATACTCATGATGGGACAGTAACAGATTGAATGACACTAGGACTGCCTAGCTCAGGGCCTCTACATTCATGTTTGGGAAGTAAAGGGTTGAATGATGGATGGATGGCCTAGCTTAGGGCCCCTGTACTGCTGGTGTGGTACTGAGGAGTTCTGTAACAGACGGGAGGCAGCAAAAACTGATGTCCTGATTGAATAGTCTACCTTCAGGCTTCTACATTCTTGACGGCATGATGGACGGATGGTCTAGTCTCAGCCTACTACACTTCTAAAGGGACAATAAAGGACTGGATGATATACAAATGGCCTCATCTTGGGCTCCTACACTCCTAATGGATTGGACAATGGTTGGACGGTGAAAAGAATAAAACAGATACGACAATCACAGGCAGAAGAGGTTAATGGCTATTCCTTTCTACTGTCAAAAACTGGGCAACTATGACTGTGTAAAACTGATTATCAAAATTTTTATGTATAGTACTATATTAATGGAAAAAAAAAAAAAAAAAAAAAAAAAATGGAAGCAAATGATACCTAAAATGCTGCCAGAACATGGGTGCTCAACCTGTTTAGCCAAATGGCCCAACTTCCTATTCAAACAGTCTTGGTGTGAACTTCACATTCAGACAGACTTGATGGGAGCTTCCTACTCAAACAGTCTTGGTGGGAACTTTATATTCAAACAGAGTTGGTGGGAACTTCATATTGAAGCAGACTTGGTGGGAACTTCCTACTCAAACAGACTTGGTGGGAACTTCCTACTCAAACAGACTTGGTGGGAACTTCCTACTCAAACAGACTTGGTGGGAACTTTATATTGAAGCAGACTTGGTGGGAACTTTATATTCAAACAGACCTGGTGAGAATTTCTCCTTAAAACAAACTGCCAAATGGCAGGCTGCACTCTGCTGCTATCAGCCTCACCTATACATATACTGGTGTAAATAACTGCATTTTAAAGGCAATAGGGAGGGACTTCTCATGGTGGTATGAATAAAATCAGGCAGTTGTGATGGCCACTTGTAAGACTGTCTCTCAACTCCCTTCCTGTGCCCTTAAAGAGGGATGATGACATGCAGGAAGGGGTAAACTCCAGCCTGCAGTAAGACTGTCCCTCAACTCTCTTCCTGTGCCCTTAAAGAGGGATGATAAACTGCAGGAAGGGGTAAACTCCAGCCTGCAGTAAGACTGTCCCTCAACTCCCTTCCAGTGTCCTTAAAGAGGGATGATAAACTGCAGGAAGGGGTAAATTCCAGCCTGCAGTCATTCAAATAAGCCTGTGGCCACAACAACAACAACAACAACGGTACTATAGGAAGGGGTAAACTCCAGCCTGCAGTCATTCAAATAAGCCTGTGGCCACAACAACAACAACAACAACAACAACAGTACTGCAGGAAGGGGTAAACTCCAGCCTGCAGTCATTCAAATAAACCTGTGGCCACAACAACAACAACAACAACAGTACTACAGGAAGGGGTAAACTCCAGCCTGCAGTCATTCAAATAAGCCTGTGGTCACAACAACAACAACAGTACAGCTTATAATTTAAGTGTTGGTGACTCACAGCAAATAAACAATACAGCATTTTTCACTTGGTGGGATCCTAACATATTCTTCCAATGGGTCCAACATGACTGACTGAGCACCCTTGTTCTAAATAATCTCAGTCTACATAAAACATTGCAGAGGTATATGTATTATGTAGGTATGTATGTACAGTACATGTATGCATGTATGTATATGTATGTATGTGTGTATGTATGTATGTATGTAGGTATGTAGGTATGTATGTATGTATCCTTTCTTGTTTATAAAGGTTCCAACATGCTTGCATGCATTGGTCTTGATCACCTAGTGGAGGCTCTCCATGCTGCTCAATCTCTGGCAGCCTCCCTACTCAGTCCCTTATCCCTGAGGTCACACTCTATGATCTCATCCCAAGTCTTTTTCAGTATGCCTCTCACAACCCAACCCCAGTGTTAACACTTGTCACTTTCTGCACCAACTGTCATCCACCATCCTCTCCACATGACCAATTTGTATGTATGTATGTATATATGTATGTATGTATGTATGTGTGTACAGAATGTATGTGTGTACAGTATGTGTGTACAGTATGTATATATGTATGTATATGTATGTATGTATGCAAATGAACTGTGGAAGGTAGTCTTAGGTCCTTCAATTCAGGCAAAGTCCTTTTCCCTTTAATCTTGCAGCTAAGAAATAATTTTATTCAGCACAGGAGACACTGCTTATTGATGGGGTGTATTACTCCAATGTTATTAGTGAGGGATGCCTTCATGTGGTGGCACTGATAAAGCTGGGCAACTCCACTGACTGGTTATACCATACAAATGTCCCTCAAATCCCTCTCTATCCCCTGAAGGAAGGCTGGTGGACTGCAGGAAAAGGGAACTTCAGCCAGCAGTCCACTGGGTTCACATTGGGATCAGCCTGGGGTTGCAAGGCTTACTACAGCATTAGCTATTAAGGCTGCATCTCACCCTCCATGTTTAAATACTCTCCCCAGCTGAATACAATTATCTAAAGGCAGCAAGTATAAAATGAAAAGGGCCTCCCCAGAATCCACAGCTTAATCTTAAACTAAACAAAAGCAAGAGACTCTCACCTTGTATGTCCCTTCAACTTCTGAAATATATGGGTGAGCACATATTACATTCTGACCCCTTAACAACTCAACAAATGAATGCTACGGAATTTAAAGCACAGATCAATGAAGGTAGTTGTTAAGGGGTTAAAAAATATATACAGAACAAGTCAATCACATTTTCCAAACATTCAGTCCTCATTATAAGTTATGGCTGTATCCCAAAATATTACAAACTTTCCATACACAGCTTACTGTGATTTGGGGAGAAAATGGCCAAACAGATCTATACATACCAATGCAAATTTTCCAGGTCAGTTCTTGTACAGGTTATTCCAGACTTAATGGCAAGAAAATGTATATTAAAAAGCCAGGGATGGTCTTAAAAATATCATAACTCTGTACTGCTGGAGTGAATGGGAGAAAATTGGCCAAAATATCACAACTTTTTACATGCAACTGGTAATGTGTCTGTGGGTAAACTGCCATATTACTTTCAGAGGTAGCAAGGCAAATTTTACAACTCAATTCTTTTATAAGTTAATCTACTGTATACACTTACTGGCAAACATAATATAAAAATTAAACCCTGGGCTGTTCCAAAACATAATAAACTTAATCCATATATCTGGTACGTCAATTTTGGGTTAACTGGCCAACCAGCATTTTATGTACAATGAAACTTTTTTCTGTGGCAATATTTCAACAAGTTAATAAAGATTTAATGGTAACTATAAATGATAAATGTGTGAGTTATAATGAGGACTTAAAGTAATGCTGCAGGCCTTGTCAGATTAATCATTGGTGGTTTCTTGCCTGTGATTGATAGGTCTGCTCAGCTAGACAGACTGGGGTTATTCAACAACAACTATACACATTTACAAGTAATAAAAACAAGGGCACAGCTTGGACTTTATGATGGAGGGGATGCCTTCATGTGGTGGCACTGATATACATGGGCAGCACCACTGCCCTGGTTATACAAACATCCTTCAACTCCCTCCCTATCCCCACAAAAGGAGGATGGTGGATTGCAAGGGAAGAGCAATTTTAGTCTGAAGTCCACAGGGTTTGGGTTCAAATGACCCAGAGGCCATAACAACAAACTAGCTTCAGCTGCAGCATTAATAATTATGAGAAAAATAAATAATAATAATAAATGTAGAATGGACGATATCTTGACACAGCCGTCCATGGAGAGCAGGTGTGATGAGGAGATGATGCTGAGATGATGCTGGCAGTGAAGGAAGGCAGCATAGATGAAGCTTGTTGTGGTGTTGATCTTGACACTTCCCAAACTGCTTATCACCTGAAAAGATGAAAGATGCACCATTAGACATAAACAGGGTGCCAGCAAACACTACAATCCATAAACCTTTACATACAAAGGTGTCAAATTCTGTGAGGGAGTGTAATGAATTATGTCCTTGTTATTTATCATGTTTACTCATCATTGTTTGTGTTGGGGAAGATGGCCTTCATGTAGTGCTAACACTATAATGAGACAACAGTCATATAAATATCCCTCTACTTCCTCCCTATTCCCCACAAGGCAGATGGTGAAGGGAAGATGGCCTTCATGTAGTGCTAACACTATAATGGGACAACACATAAATAAATATCCCTCTACTTCCTCCCTATTCCCCACAAGGCAGATGGTGAAGGGAAGATGGCCTTCATGTAGTGCTAACACTATAATGGGACAACACATATATAAATATCCCTCTACTTCCTCCCTATTCCCCACAAGGCAGATGGTGAACTATAAAAGGGTGGTTCCCTGGGTATATAAATGTCCCTCAGCTCCTTCCATATCCCGTCAAAGTAGGATGGTGGACTGCAGGAGGGGAGCAACTCCAGCCTCAAGTCCACAGGGTTCACACATCAGATGAACCTGGGGCTGTGGCTGCTACTACTACTCTTGGAAGAAACTACAAAAAATACAGTTTTAAATATGTCACAAATGAGGAGCCCAGTGCGAGAAGGGGCGAATAGACCATGCAGCAACAGGTACCTCAGAGTATCAACTTTTGAATGTAAAAGGATATTTGCCAAAAACTGTCATTGGATTTTGGTCCTTGTGTAGAGAGTAACAAGAGCACTTTTTGGGTGGCTCTGACACTGTCAATTTTGGAGGAGATTCTGGTGCGAGACAGGACGAATATCCACACCACAGCTGCTTCAGTGGACTTTTATGGACTACTCGATTGGATTACACCTACAGTGTGGAAACCTACAGTTTCTTTTTACAGTTTCACTTTCTTCATTTTGGTGAGTAGCTGCCGGTACTGGTAACTGACATAAGCCTAACGTCAGAAAATGGCATCCAGGTTTGCAAACTTCTATGAAAGACCATAACTTTCACAGCTGTCATAATTTTCTTATATTCTACATGTTTCTCAGTTTCATTAGGCACAAAAAACAACACTGTAGCTTGTAAACTGACTTACTTATGAATATTTTTTTTTAATTTCCAAAAAATTTAGTTACCCATGAAAATCTATGGTATTTATTAAAATATCTGTATAAAAATTTAACACAGAAGACAATTGCCTGATATACATAATTGGTGCAAATATCAATTCTGTAGGTAAAAAAAGAAAAGTTATGGTTTATAGAAGTTCTCAAATATTGAAGCCATTTTCTGACATATTTTGTTTTTGGTCTATTCGCCCCTTCTCGCACTGGGCTCCTCAAATGCACCACATAAAGACAGGCAAGTTTACAAAATATTCATGAAACACTGGCTATCAGAGGCCAAGCTGAGACTCACACTGTTACAAATCTTACTATATATGACATTTTTTTTTTTTTCCCCAACAATTTCCAGCAACTGGTGGGAAGTAAACTTACGTGACTTTGACAGTATACAGTAGCTTCCAGTCCACAGAAAACAGCAGCTGTATCATGGCCAACCTCTTTTGTTTTTATGTATGTATGTATTTATGTATGTATATATGTATGTTTGCTGCAATTGATGGGAAGTAAAATTATGTAGTTCTGACACTTAGTATGGCTTCCAGTCCATTGAAAACAGCAGCTGTATCATGGCCATCCCCATTTGTTTGTATGTATGTATGTATGTATTTATGTATGTACGGTATGTATTTATGATTGTATGTATGATTACAGCAACTGTTTGGAAGTAATCAGCTGGTTTTGGCATGTAGTATAGCTTCCAGTGCATAGAAAGCATTAGCTGCATCCTGGCCAACCCCAGCACAGGGATTCCTTCAGTGGAGGTATGGCAGCAATATTATACATGTATGTGTTGCCTATCCCCTCTTCTGTCTTTCTTTCCTTCATTCTTTCCTCTTCCTGCTGCCTGTGGATGACGCTACATGGAGTGACAAGCCAAATGGTTTCCTGTACACCAGGAAACCATTTACTACGCTGGGTGGTAACCATATAACCAAATTTTGCCACCTGGTGGTTTAGTGGATAATTACAGTGCTCCAATCAGATTGAGCTGCTGAAGGTTTATATCCAAGGGGTGGTTGGGGTTTATTGCTCACGTAATGTCACTCAGGGATGATTGAGGCTGGTCACTCTCATCTTAAATGTCAGGACGAACTTGCCTAGCCCCGGGCTCCTACGCTCCTCATGGGGCAATGTAGGATTGGATGATGATGATGATTAAGCAAAGAACCCATCATAACCATCATCATTATCATCATCATCATCAATAATAATCATCATCATCATCATCACTGTCATCATCATCATCATCATCATCATCATCATCTCCTTACCTGCAAGCAGCGTTGGATGGATGTACAACATAAATGTGGGAGCCAAACTATTTCACTCAGTTCATGGCTTTGTTTCACTCAGCTCACTCTACAATGCCCTGGAAAACAAAAAATACTTGTTACACTCTCTTCACACTGGCATGGAAAGCAAAAACTATAACTAATAATAATAATAATAATAATTAACAAGAACAACAGTACCAGTCATATGGGGGAAAACAATAAAATAACCAATTAAGACCAAGGGGGATTTTTCATATGTGAATTAAATCATCAATTTAGTCAGAATGTGATGTGGCATGAAGGCTAACTGTACCAAATAACCACAGGCTTTTAACTGATGACCGTCAATATTCCCAATATCATTTATAAAAGCTCTAGCATGCTTGCATGTGTCGCCCTTGGTCACTTAATGACGGCTCTCCATGCTGTTTGACCTCTAACAGCTTCTCTATTCGGTCTCTTATCCCTGACATCACACTCTATGACCTCATCTCAGGTTTTTTTTTTTTTTTTGGTCTGTCTCTCACAACTCCACCCTCATCGTTCACACCTCTCACCCTCCACACCCAGTTGTCATCCTCCATCCTCTCCACACATCCAAACCATCTCAATCAACCCATTCTCATCACAACACTAATACATCATCATCCAGACCTCCTTTCCCACCCCAGGGCAGGGTGGGGAGTAGCAACATCCAGACAGCTAAAGTTTGCCCAATTCAATGGGCCAAGCTTCCATTCACTCATCATTCAAGCCCTTGAAATCCTGGCTCCATCTGATAGGCCAAAAAAACATTTCATCACATTCTGTAGCTTCACATACTGTATACCTAACTAGTGCAGCCAATCCAAACGCTGTCTTGTTAAAAAGGGTATAGATTTGAGGGAGGGAGGAGGCAAGGTAGGCCAAGAACAAGATGGAGGGATATGGTGGATGAGTGTGTGAGGAAGGGAGGTACCAGGTATGGATGTTGGTGAGGCTAAGGAACTGACAAGAGATCAAGCTGGCTGGATGAATTTTGTGCAGAGAAGCGCATGACCAGGAACACTAATGCAATGAAGCTAACCAACACAGCTACCCTTACGGCAGCTACACTGAAATACAAAGCAATAAAATGCATTACACTCCACACCAACCTAGAAAAAAAAAAAAAATGGTAATTCTCGTTACAGCTCAAATTAAAAAATGGAGTGACTAGTTTTACGCCTGGTTAAAGTGAGCAATGAATGAAATGAAGTGTTCTTTATAGAGACTAAAATTAAATAGCTCACCATTTAGTTTATGCAGTTTTAAGCGATTTCTCTTCTGTACACATCCATTACAAAAGTACTCTTTAGTACTGTACTTCATAATTAAGAATGTGTGGGGTTGTTGCTTGTACTTTCACCCAATTATCACATCTATGTTAAAGTCAGTTTGGGCTGAGTTAGGTTAGGTTGGCTAGGTTTAGTTAGGTTAGGCTGAGTCAAGGTGAGGTTAGGTCAGGCTGGCTTACTGAAGTGCAGATGCAATAAACGATTAAGATAGGAGCTGGAAAATCTGCCCCAACTCTTTATTTATTAAGTACAATACATAAAAAAGCATTTGCAATGGACATCTACTGAAGAGAAAGTGCTTAAAACTACTTAAGTTACGTAATAAGCATATAAATTTTAAAGTCCATTAGTTGGGTGTAATTCCAAACATTTATGGTGCTGCCTAATTCCAAAAATTAACATAATTCACAGCAACAGTGAGGCTCTTCCATCTACACTCTGTTCATTTTAACCAGGCATAATACTGCCATCTCCCCAGTTTGAATACTAAGACATAACAAGGGATTAAACCTTGAATGTGGTGCTAGTCATGAGGAAGTGCTGTGGCAAGGATGCAGAGTTGTACTATTTCTTATGTCACTCTCACTCCATCACCTACATCTCATACTTGGTCTCCCCTTCCCCCTACCCCACTCCATCTCACTCACATACACTCTCCTAGTCAGTCTCTCGTTCTATATCTCACAGTATTTCTCCAGCTTCCTCGTAGCCAAGAAATCTGCCTAATTTCTATCTCTTTGATCCAGCCTCACCAGGTACCATCAGCCATATATACTCTTACAAACTATCTATGTATCTTCTCACATGCTCCAATTAATCTATATTACCTAAAAATAATGCGGCAATACACACCTTCAAAATACAAGGCGTCAGTGTCCGGAAAAAGTAAAATTAACTTCAGATGCGGCGATTTCACGGACGCCATGTTGAGATGCTTGGCGTCTATGCATTTACAAATATTTATTACCTGCTTTTAGTTAGAGTATTGCAGTGAAATGAATTATTTTCAGCTACTCTAACAAACTACTATAGTTGCTTTTACATAGCCATTGAGTTTTTTTCAATCTACGTTATTGAATTCAATATTTCGTAAGGTGGATTTAACATAGCTGATTGAAGTTGTTGTTGTTGTTTTTTACGGGATATTAATATTATACAAATTAGAGGAGCAATGGCAAGGTTTATATACTCATAGAATATAATAATTTATAATATTTACACATTTAGCCAGATACATTGCTAAATAAACTATTTTCATTTCATATATATATTTGCACACGAAAGCATTTTTAAAAGCATTACATTGTATACATAATAATAACTGCTCCCGCCTTTCTTCCTTTTCTCCTTTCCGTCCTTCCCTCCTCCCAAGGGAGCCGGAAGTGGGGTGGGGGCAAGAGGGCTCCCCTGCAGCTGATTTCTTAGTAGGGGGTGCGGAGGGGGGGGGGCGAATGATGAGTTTTTACCCCCTCTCCACATCTCGAGCACAATTAATCTGAGTATATATGCCTCGGTATGTTATTCTTCATAGATGCATAATTATATCATAATCCGACCAGCTGAATGAACGAGGATGTGTTTTTAGGATAGTCATTATTTCTATGGCCACGACTTTCAAATAATTATAAGGGTGATATGACTGTTGCTTAATTACTTTCTATCTTAGCTCTGATGCACCGTTCCCTCCGGTAATTCCTTCCATGGTGTGGCCCAAATGAAAAAAGATCCTCCAGTCATCACTTGTTGGATGTGCACTCTTCACACCATAATCTCTGCATTCCCCCCTCCCCGTCATTCATTCTCTTTGTGTATTTTTCAACAGAGGATGGAGGATGAGAGACTACCTTGGAGAGTGTTTGTGGAAGGGGAGAGAGAGAGGATGAGATAAAGGGATGTACACACTGAGCTCTATTATAGAGCTCAGTGGATGTACAGTAGAAGAGAGGTAGCCTACATGAGACAGAGAGGGAGGGGGGGTGTAAGATGAGGGAAGGGCAGCGAAACGCAGAGGGCAAGGAGACATGGATGCAGTTTGTGTGTGGCCACCCCAAAATGGGATGAAGGCATCTGGCTATGGATGAAAAGATTGTTCCACTCAGTCCTCCCAACATACCCCTCTTACCAAAGCACCTAGAGCTTGACTTTGATGTACTGAATCCACAAATTCTATCTACCTATCAATCTATAGCCAGACGCCATAATCTTGTAAGGGGTGGCCACAAACACTCTGCCTCCATGTCACACTGACCTCTACCATTTCACTACCCTACCCTCAACTTACACCCTGACTCTTATGTACCTCTCTACTCCATATATCGCACAATCTATACTTTCAGCTCACACTAGCTTTTCAGTTACCTATCCATCCCCCATCCTGGAAAAATAACAGCCAACAAAGCCAGTTTCTGTGGGCAGGTGAGAATGCCAAGGTATGAAAAGTTGTATCAGAATTACATCGTATGGCAGGGTGACCGAGGGAGCTATGTTAGCTTTTATATGCAGGGCAGAGGGGCTATGTTAGATTATCTGGGGGGCTGAGGGGCTATGTTAGTTTTTATGGGAGGGTGAAGGGAGCTATGTTAGTTTCCTTGACTGTGTGAGCAGGAGACTGACCTTGGGCCTCTACATACTGATGGGGTACCATGGGAGTGTTTTTCTCTCCAGTGCCAAACAGACGTCCTTTTTACGTCAGGGATGTGGTCCAAAATACCACATCATTCATTATCATCCGGAAATCCTTTCCCACCTTAGGGCACGGTGAGGAGGAGGTGACATTAATTTCATGCTGTAAACTGAGAAAACTGTCACATCAGCTTTAAAGGTATCAATAAAACTAAGTGGCAATATTTCTGTAATTTAATGAGGAATTAATAACAAAGAACATAAATGAGGTAACATATTAAGACCTGTTGCACCTATCCACAGTGATTACCTCTTCCACTTACATCATCATCATCAGTCACCATCATCATTTTTGGTTTTACATCTGTGTTCATGCAGCATGGGTGAGACGGGTGTGCCTGACAGCATTCCTTCACCTTGCTCTGTTCTATTCCAGCTCTCTGGTAATACCTCTATATCTAAGAAATGGAATAAAAGGGAAGACTGTTAACTGAAGCTACATAAACTTTTGGTTCTCAAAGCAAGACTGGCTGGGATGCACGAATAGCTTAACCTAATACATTCTTGCTTACAAAGTCGTATACAGATTGAGGTCAATGATGAGATGGTTGTCCACATACAAAAAGTGTGACTCCACCTTGCATAGACTTTAAATTCTACAGCTTTTGTATGAATAATAAGTATTCAGTAATATTCAGCTCAATCCTGCATATAAGGAGAAAATCTGGATATCCATCCATCACCCAATCCTACGTTGCCCCATGAAAAGCGTAGTAGCCCGGGGCTAGGCAAGTTGCTCCTGACATTTAAGATGAGAGTGACCAGCCTCACTCATCCCTGAGTGGCATTACGTGAGCAATAAACCCCAACCATCCCTTGGATATAAACCTTCACCGGCTCAATCCGATTGGAGTGCCATAATTACCCACTAAACCACCAGGTGCCAAAATTTGGTTATATGGTTACCACCCAGCATAGTAAATGGTTTCCTGTTGTACAGGACACCATTTGCCTTGTCACTCAGTGTAGAGTCACCCACAGGCATAAAGAAGAGGAAAGAATGAAGGAAAGAAAGGCAGAAGAGAGAGTGTAAAGTCACCCGTAGGCAGAAGGATGAGGAAAGAATGAAGGAAAGAAAGACTAAGGAAGGAAGGAAAGAAGGATGGAGGAGAGGAACATTTAGAAAATAAGAGTACCTGTAGTAGTTGTTCCCTAGGCGGTCTGGCCGAACAGCCCTGTACCTGTATTCACAGTGAATTAATATGATAATGAAATTTATATACAAGAAGCACAGTAAATTAAGTAATACTGTATTTTGCAAAAGTAATGTTGTATATTGTTTTTAAAATATAGCTAACTGACATTTACTAGTCAGTATATACATAAAGTCTGTCTGTTGTAAGAGCCAACAAGGGATGATAATGAAGAAGCGAAATATTCATTCATTCATTGCGAAATATGTTTTTAATTATGTGCCATGCTCTGCCTGAATTTATCATGCCTGTGTATGTCACTATGAACGATAAGAAACAGTTAAGTCAATGCTGACTTTAAGCAATACACTGACTCTGGCTTATCATATTAATGCCAATGAAACCTATGTGGATAAAATAAGTACTGTACAGGAATGATCACAGTAAATGTAGCCAAGTATTGTGCAGTCAGGGACAATAGTTAGACCATTATTCCACTAAATCTTTCCATTTAAGGTATGTCCATCACACTCCTTGATGTATTAATTAAAAACATCATCTAAAACCAAACCTTTTTCAGCTTAGGAATAACTGCCAGTAAGGGAAAGTGAGAAATAAGAGGTGGAATATCAGCCACATTTTCATCCTGACTGTACTCTGAGATGCTGCAATTCTACCATCAGATAACATTGTTCAATGCTACTTCAGCCAATATAAAATAGCCTGTTGGTCAAATTAAAGCATAATTTTTTTGTATAAAAAATTCATCACAAGCTGATGCACATCTCAAAAATGGTATTTGCAAGAGATTACTTGTTCTCAAAGTCTGTGAAATCAACTTAAAATAGTGCTGAAAGAATACTTTGCAGTCTACTATCTGGGATGAGTGTACCACTTCATTCATTCATTCATTCATCATCAAATCCTATGTCTCCCCAGGAGAAGCATAGAAGCCCAGGGCTAGGCAAGATGGTCCTGACATTTAAGATGACAGTGACCAGCCTCAATCATCCCTGAGTGGCATTACATGGGCAATAAGCCCCAACCACCCCTTGGATATAAACCTACTCTGGCTCAATCCGACTGAAGTGCTGGCCATAATTACACACTAAACCACCAGGGGCCAAAATTTGGTTATATGGTTACCACCCAGCATAGTAAATGGTTTCCTGGTGTACAGGAAACCATTTGGTTTGTCACTCAATGTACAGTCACCCACAGACAGGAGGAGGAGGAAAGAATGAAGGAAAGAAAGACAGAAGTGGGAGTGTAAAGTCACCCGTAGGCAGAAGGACGAGGGAAGAATGAAGTAAAGGAAGACAGAAGAGGATGGAAGGAAAGAAGGATGGAGGAGAGGAACGGGCAGACACCCGAGAGCAATAACATTTACAGAAAGGTAACTTTGCAAGAACTGTTAATATACAGAGGTTTTAAGGAGGTCATTTCTAGCAATAATTAGGTATGAGATACACACTCTGACAGCTGAAAAATGAGAAAGAAACTAAATGACAGTTCAATGCAAGTCTACCAACGAGAATTTCATAACCCAGCTTCGTGATACAGTAAACACCAATTTAAAAATACCTGTATATGGCACGACTCCCATCATGCATACATTTCTGGGCTGGCAATACCAATGAATCAAAGCCTGTATGACTCCTAGTGATCATACAGTACATTAGTTGTGTTATTAATAACACCCTTTAACCCCTTACAAAATTACTTTTATTACATGCCTGCTTTCTTCAGACAGTATTATTCAGCTTAGGGGAGACATTTTTTAGCGAAGGAAGTAGTTATAGTCTCTGTTAATCCCGCACTCAAAGATGTCTCCACTACAGTATGCTGCATAAACTGTCTAGAGATAGCAAGAATGTAATATGGAATGTCATCAGACTGAAGACATCAACCACTTCACTCTGATGATGTAATCTTTAGCAATTTCTTGCCTTTTTTCATTATTTTATTCAGCTTAGGAGGGTATTCCATAATTGGAGGGATTAGACATATCCTCTAGCAACCCCATCCTTGAAAAACATCTTTTCTAACCTGATTTACTGGCAGGAGGTGGCAACCGTGACCCACCCACTCAATGTAGTGCTGCCTACTTCCTTCTTCACCTTTATCATCCCTTTTCTACATCTGAATTCCTCACTTCACATTTCTCCCATCCCTTCATCACATTTTATTACTCCTCTTTCCACTTCAGGTGGCTCTACACTGAATGGCAAGTTTAATAGTTTCCTGTAACCCAAGTAACCATTTTACATGCTAGGTGGTAACCATATAAAGAAAACTAATGTGGTGATGTGGAGCCTACAATAGTGTCCCTGTTAACTGCATGAAGAGAGGCAATTGGAGCATCCATCTGGTAACCAAACCTCCACACTCTTCCCTATGCCTTGCTGCAGTAAGATGTTGTCTACTGCCTGGAGACATCATGTCAGTACACAGGACAGCCCTACAGGGGCAGTTGCTTTCCTTCAGTTGATGGGGTCTGCTTGGCCAGATAGACTGGGGTTATCAAAAAACAACAACTAAACTAAACGTCTGAAGGCAGTAAGGAAATAAAACAAAAATTGTCAAACTGAAAGGATTAACCACTTTACCCCTATGATGTAATTATTACCTTATTCTTACCACCTTAGGAGAAAGTTTTTAGGTCTAAGGAGTTAGATATATCCTCCATTAACCACTTAGCCACAAGATGTCTTCACTAAGCTGAATAAAATTGTCAGAAGGCAGTCAGAATAAAAATAAACATACAATTGGATTCAGGGAGTTAAACTATCCCTTCGTACAAACCCTCTCAACTTCCCTCCTCTTCCCCAATATGATAGCCCTGGCCCCCCTGCCCCCCCTCCCCTCTCCCAGCCCCCCCTCCTCCCCCACTCTCATCAAAGGCACTAATATCTGACTCCAATCACCGCGACACAGGCTGGGTGTTGGGCTTGGGCATGCGGTTCAGCAGGCCCTGGATGTCCTTGCGTTCATCGTAGGATTTCCACAGCTCGTACAGGTTCAATATATACCGAGTGATCTCCATTATGCGGTCCAGGTCTGTGTTGAGCTCGGCGAACCACTGTTTACAGTCCTTCTGGTGGACCACGCAGGCCATGTGGATGCAGGCTAGGAGTAAAATGAATAACCAAATGAAAGAAATGTGGTATTTTCAGAGGAAGGGATAAGGAAAAAATTATGAAACCTGGTCAAGTGTTAACAGCTAAACACATAATAGAGAAATTCCTCATTACAGGTCTGGAATGTGTTAATCTATTTGGTGGACTAAGCAAGGGAAGAGAGAAAACAAAAAGATTAATTCTGCTCATGTATTAACAGATAATCCCAAAGTACATGCAGTCCTCATTATAAGTGAGGGATGTGTTACAAAATATCAAAACTTTTTCCTTACCAACAGTTTTGTAAATTGAGTAAATGGCAAATCAACTTTATAGGAAGCAATGGAACTTTAATACGCAATTTTCTGCAATATACTTCAAACTCTATAGCTCATAAATGTCAAAAAGAGGTATAAAAACTGGGACTTACTGTACCCCCTTAAGGAATGGAGGTCCCAAGGCTAGGATACTGTAATCCAAATAAGTGACCTGTGCCCCTGACAGCATTACCTAAAGATAGATGCATATAACTTGGGTGGGAAAAGTATGTACTGTAAGACACTGACATATGGTGACGGTGGGAGAAAGGAAAAGAAGTGCTTTACTAACTGATACCTCACTGTACTTCCATAAACCTTCCATACAGCACTCAGTATATTTTCCCACAATAATTTTTGCATTCACTTTAATTCTCCATAAGGAGCACATGGGTCCAGTGTTATGTGACTCAGTCGACAATTTTATGGCGTAATAATACTGACTAGCCACTTTTCTCTGAGCAATACATTGTAACTAATAAAACCACAACACTCTTCAGATAAAACCCCAATGGCCCTCATAAGGTCAGAACACCTTAACCTACTAAATCCCCAACCCTGTATATGTATTTTTATAAAGTTTTCTCATCCTGCCTTGTGCATAAAACCATTAGACCATCAAAAGACAGGAAGAAAACAATGTTTACACTTACCAAGGGCAATTTCATATGGTGGGAAGAGAAGACAGACATCAGTGCGCAGAGAATCATTGACAATGCGCCAGGCTAATTGCAGCACCTCACCCTCACCACCCAGGTCTTGCATGTACTGTACCAGGGGCCTGTGGAAGTACCAAGGATGTTATCACTCAATGAATCAATCAACCAAATGATGCCATGCTTCCTCTTATGGAATTTCTAAACTAAGGATGGCCATGGTTCAGTTCAAACTGGTATCTTCTATGAACTGGGAACTAAAGCACATGCCAAAACAAGCTATTAGCTTTCCAACAGTTGCTGGAAACTAGTGAAACAAAAAGTGAGCTGTGTAATAAGATTTACAATGATGAGTCTAAGCACTTGGGCTTTGATCCTATGTATTTGTGACTGAATGTTGCCTGTCTTAGAGTAATGATTGTATGGTTAGTTACCAAGCCTATATGGACATTTCACTCTCATGGTTATATCTTCCAGGGTCAACAGACACAACCTCAACAATGTAGGGATCCTATGGGACAACTTCAGTGGGGTAGCAATGTAACTGGGGTCAACAGGTCTGCTTGGTCAGGTGGGCCAGGGTTAGGGAACAACAATAACAACGACAACTTCAATAATAAAGAGATAACATATAGGCTATGTGAATAAGTGTAAGAGCCATTTCACAGCATGCTGCTGATTAGTGCATCCTCTTGTTGTTTCACTTTTCTAACCTTCTGGGCCCTGCCTCACTCCATCTTTGGGAGGAAGAAAAGAGACTGGGATGATGATGATGACGATAAAACAACACATGAGAATGTTAAAGGTGTCGTGTGCAAATAATTAACAACCAGGTGCTAGAAAGCCTTGTAAGCTAATGACAATATAGAGCATGATGATGCTTGTTTACTGAATATGGGGACTTTTGTACTTAAAATAAGATTTGTTTAATGCTTAGGTCTCCAAGAATATGCCTGGGGTTATTTTCAAGAGAAAATCTTGAGGTTAAATTTGCTGGCTTGATGCTTCATGCTACTCTCATTTCTTCCATCCAGCTCACGGCCAATACCATTCACCCCCCCCTCCCCCCGTGCTGCAATGACACCTGTGGGACTGAGACATTCCAGCAAACTATCAAGTTAAAATGGGGGTGCAAACCCTAATCATCTGTTTCTCTATACCCACTTAATCCATAAACTTGCTTCTACAGTATTCATACCCAGTTGTCTCACACTTTCATTTCAGTTGGTATCATTCCAATGTAGCCTTCAATGAACCAAAAAGCAGCTAGGAGTAAATCTTTTTGTGTATAGCAATGATGCTTTGGGGTTCCTACACTTGGATCTGTGGGTTGATGATATCTGTTCATTTTGGAATAGCTGGACATGTTATGGTTGAGGTCAAAAGTGACACCTGAAGGCATGCTGCATGAAGAAAGACTGCAGGGGCTCGGGAAACTGACCGTCAAGTCTATGCCCCGAGTCTGGAAATTTATATATAAATATATATACCACTGACTTGCCTGTTTTTGTCGTAGTCTCAGGCTCATAATTATGGACACGTACAATCAAGGGAAGCTCCAGGTTATAAACTCACCTACCACTTAAAAATACCGAATGTAAGACAGGTGTTAGCAAAGCAGTACCCAGACACTCCTAGCTGATAACTGTGCGTGAGGGGTGGGGTTATGGGGAGGAGGTGATTATGGGAGCTGATGGCTCCTACTGCTACTCTTCCCAACCTCACTCAACTCAAACACTGTTGCCATATAGGTGAGAATCTAAATGCTGCTTGCATTCAGTAGCTGGCAAAAATATAACACAGAATTTTCTGTAAGTGTACCGGTCCCCAATGTACTACAGAAATCCAGCCCCTCTGAACACACAATGGTGGTATGGATCAACTCACCTGTATGGCTGGTAAACAATGAGACAGCAGTCCATACTCTCCAGCAGGTAGAACTCACACTCCAGTATGTGATTGGTGCGGTATGGGAACTCTGAGTTGTATGCATACGAAAATTTGTTCTTCACTGAAAAAAGAGGGTGATATTATTGTACAAGGCCAATTAGGTCTTTTACATCCTCATTTACAAAACTATGGATCTTCATTTACAAAACTATGTGTGGGAGATGGACACCTTCATGCAGTGACACTGATAATGCCAGTCAGCTCTGCTGCCCAGTCATATGAGCATTCCTTAACTACACCTCTCCACTCCCTCAAAGGGGGATGGTGGACTGTCAGAGGATAATTTCACATTTCAATGAATCTGGAGCTACAAGTTCTACTACTGATGCCTTTCAGTTCCCTCCTTATCCCAAGACAGGAAGATAGTGGACTGCAGGAGAAAAGCAACTTCAGCCTGCACCAGGTTCATGTCTTTATGGCCCTGAGGCCACAGCAACAACAGCAACATCACAACTGCAATTGTAGAAGCCAATCGTATATCATACTCTTTGCAAGTGTGAGGGAAACTATATACAGTATCACTATAAATGTTAAATATTATAAATGCTGGGTGGTAACTATATAACCAAATTTTGGCACCTGGTGGTTTAGTGGGTAATTATTGCGCTCCAATCGGACTGAGCCAGTGAAGGTTTATATCCAAGGGATGGTTGGGGTTGATTGCTCATGTATTGCCACTCAGGGATGAGTGAGGGTGGTCACTCTAATCTTAAATGTCGGGACAACTGCCTAGCCCCGGGCTCCCACACTCCTCATGGGGCAATGTAGGATTGGATGATGGATGGATGGATGAAGACGGAAAAAGAGAGTGAGTGTCTTAATCCTTTGAAATCAGTAATATCTTTTTCAGTTTAATCTTCTTACTCCCAAATGATTTTATACACCTTCAGAATTACACCTATTAGTGACGGTGTAAATGAAGCTTTATCTCCCCATTCAGTTTGATAAGAGTATATGCTGTGTCAAGTGGCAAGAACAAAATGGTATGTCAGCAGAATGAAGCAGTTAAAGAGTAAGAGAAGTAAGAAAGGACAACCTAACCAGCAGATGGTTCGCTCATGATCAACTCTTCTTGGACTCCTCCCAGAATGGAGGAGATGACAATGATGACACTGTGAATAATTATCAAACATTAACCCCTATAATATGATGATGTCTCTGATTTATTCTTGCTGTTTCCAAGCAATTTCACATAATTCTGGAAAGAACCTTTGTAGTGAAGTGGATAATGAAGGCTATATCTAACCCATTCACGAGAGAAAATTTCTTCAGCACCAAATAAAAGTGTCTGGAGATAACAAATGGACAATTTTTTAAGATATACTTAAAGGGTTACCAGAATAGAAATCACACAGTATTTCATCAATATCATCCTCATGACTCCTTTTCCCAACTAACATTGGGGTGAGGACATAGTATTTACTGTCTTTTCTTACATATCATGATGGATGCATTCAATACCCAGTGCCATGTAAGAGATAAATTTTCTCTGAGGTAAAAATAATGAAGAAAGATTTCAGGTACTGTATTACAAACATGTTTCCTTGGGCTAGGAGGGGACGACTACTGTATTTCCCTGCATGTTATATTAGTGCGTAGCTTGTATATTTCACTCTCCAATCTTGTGTTGCACGTACAGCTAAGAGTGCCAGTGTGAGGAGCACATTTTGGCTGCTTCATGAAATTACTGATCAACCATGAAATCAATGGACATAAGCATGAAAAGGACTATAGATGCAGAAAATGAAACCTAAACAAGACTGAAACTGGTAATACTATCTCAACTGACCCCCAGCATGAGAATTAAGGTGCATCATATACGAACTACCCTGCAGAAGAAGACTGAATGGCTTAATGAAGGGTATAATCCAGCTCATCCAGCTCAAAGACTCTCATCTAAGCTGAAGAAAATTGCCCAAAGATCATCATTCTTCATCATCAGTTGCACCCTGCAAGATAACGTCAAGAAAACAAGGGAAAATTTTTAAAAACATGCTAGTGGGAGAACTAATCAACAACATGCCCAAGGAAATGGCCCAAACACGCATTCATACCATTCAAACCACCAGAATCCTGGCTCCACCTCACAGACACACCTTCCATGAGCTTCATAATTAGCCTCCTTATCAAACACAGCTAACCCTTGTTATGCATTCATCTGTACAAGATTCATCCAACCAGAAAACTGTCTGAATCAATCTTCTCCATTTAAACAATGAACTCCGGGTAATTAGGCTATGTGATGATGATGATGATGATTATGGTGGTGATAATATGAATAATTAGGATCAGACATCCTTTGTTTGATCCATCCCACTCCATTTACACAAAAATCTGGGTCAGAATGTTGATGATTACAATGTCAATAAGAAAATGATATACAGTAATGTAATTCAGGAGGTTACTTCTTTCCTTCCTCCTCCTTTCCTCTCTCTAGTGAACATCTACCCTCCTTTCCCCTCCCTTCACCATTCTTTAGTTTCCTTTCCTACTCTTGTCCTCTCCTCCCTGTTCCTTTCCTCTCCCTTTCTCCCCTTTTAACCTTCCTTTTCTTCTGATTCATCCACTTTCCTTTCTCTCCACTGTCCCTTCCTCCTTCCTCTCTTCACTCTTATCTCTCTCCAACTCACCAACAGTCTGACAGGTTGAGATGAGTCGACTATTGGATATAACACCAAACTCCTCCACCTTAGAGGACAGGAAGACACTGGTGGGTGCGAGGAGGAGAGGGTCAATGCAGCGGAGTGAATTGCGGGCATAGAAACGCTTCAGGAATGTGGTTGCCGTGGCGATGACTTGTTGACGCAGCTTCAGTGTCTCCCCGAGCTGCTGGATGACTGAGGAAAAAGAAGGCACAAAACTGCGACATGACTACTAGTTTTACCTTAACTGGGTCTAAAAGTACTACCATATTTTTCCATTTTGAATCCTGAATTGCAACAACAGATTAATACCAGAATATAGTGTTACTGGCAGACACAAAGAAGTGCTATGAAAAAGATGTACCAGTAAAGCAACTGCACTGTCTTTTACTGCTAGTGAGCAAATCAACATGAAATAAACTACAAAAACATGAAAATCTGGGACAAGCTAAGGTGAAAGAGCTATCAACAATGATAACAGTAGCAATAAGCAAAACCACAACATTAACCATAACAAAAACTGCACACCATACCTTCTGATCATATACTCACAGTTCGTAAAGAAAATCATGATCTTCTGGTACTCCTCTTCAGACAGCACAGCCAGGTCTGCACGCCGCTCCTGGATCAAGTCTTGACTGTCCAGGAGCCATTG
Source organism: Coenobita brevimanus (assembly GCF_032717465.1). Lineage (NCBI taxonomy): Eukaryota > Metazoa > Arthropoda > Malacostraca > Decapoda > Coenobitidae > Coenobita > Coenobita brevimanus. Next base: position 12,166,598 of record NC_136995.1, read on the forward strand.
TTGACTGCAATGGGAAAACGAGGTCAGTTTTTGAGAAGTGATGCAAGTCATTCCGTTTTTTTGAAGATGTTTGGGAACAGCTATATCAGCAAATACTGAAAATCAGTGTGCAATGAAAACCTGTAAATAAAGAAAACCAAACAAAAAAAGGCCCCTACAGCCATTATTTATCTACCTAAAAAATTGCTTAAAAACCTATTGCAATGTCCCCCAACACCATCAGACACTGAAATTTATTTGTTTCAGTTGTAGTTTCAGATGATTAAGATTACAAAAAATTTTATTACTGCAAAGGAAATATAACCACATTATGGCACCATCTGTGTAAATAATTTCTGCAAACATGAAGCTGACGGTCCTTTTCCAGAAATGTTATTATTCTATACAAATTCATTTACTGTTCTTTTATTTTAATGATTCTGGAGTTACTGAGAAGTGCTAGCAAGAAACATGCATATTTTTCATCCTTAAAATAAACTCCCATAAAACAGAATGGACAGAAACACAGCAACATCTTATTGTAGGTTTGAAGCTAAGGGACAATGACGTAAACATGGCAGCTACAACTGGTATTTTTCACTTTTATTTAATTTTTTGGGGGAAGATTTATGTCACGTCCCCTATTTTTTTATAAGGGCTAAGGCGTTGCCCCTAAGAATGGGAGTTTGGTTTTGGAGTGTGTAGTACTTTATGATCGGATGCCCTTCTTGATGTCTACAAACGACCCTTGAGTGGACTCAAACCTCCAACCCTTCGGTCAGAGTGAAGCACTCTAACCCACTGAGCCATGGCTGCTAATTTACTAGATATAAATTAAAAATAATTATCCAAACCTATCCTAACATTCTAACCTCAGCCTATATCTGACCTACCCAGTACTTTAAAGTACAGTATACGTACCAGACACATCCAGGCCAAACTCAATGCTGTACAGAAGAAAACCCAAACAAAAGTGCTATACAGTACGGTACAATATAATCAATGCTGATGTTCTCCTTTCTCATCAGCACCCTTCAATAACAACATAATCATAAAAATAAAAACATCACAGAAAAAGTATGGTAGGAAAAAACTACATTACTGGAAACTTCCGCACAATTTATATCACAATCTCGTTTGGTCAATTTGTGCTTTCATAAACCAGGGATTATCAGCTTTTTTTTTTCTTTGCCAGTTGATATATGTAACACTGATTTCTCTGATAATGTTATTTTCCAAAACCAGTGGGATTACGCTATCTTGTCCCGTGATATCTACAGCTTCTTTGCCAACTCATAAAAAAATAATAATAATAATAATACCCGGTAATTTTACGGTTTTTTTATACTACATTTATGGCATGTACATATTTCATACAGATTAATGTTGCTAGGCTATAATGTGATATATCCTATTACTGTACTTAGCAAAGGGTAAATCCAATTCCATGGTTGTATCTAAGTACAAAGTAGCCCTCATTTTTTATTTTTTTTTAAATAATCATGTTCTTGAACTTTACAAAAAAAAAATATTCAAAACTTACACAGATAATGTTTCTTATCATCACCATCATCCAATCCTACATTGCCCCATGAGGAACGTAGAAGTCCAGAGCTAGGCAAGTTGGTCTTGACATTTAAGATGAGAATGACCAGCCTCACTCACCCTTAATGGCATTACATGAGCAATAAACCCCAACCACCCCTTGGATATAAACCTTCACCGGCTCAATCCCATTGGAGCGCCGTAATTGGAGGAGTAGACTGTAGCACCAGTCGAGCAGGGCAGTACTCCCGAGGTGGATGGAAAGCTGATGACAGGGAGTGCTGGAGCTCCCGTTTCATCAGCCCTCAGGACTAGTTCCTGACCATCCCCCTTTGCTGAACTTTTTCAGTGTCTCAGTTACACAGAGAGTAGGCCAGCATGCTCTCCAGTACAAATTTCTCTATCTATCTTCACCAAACTACATGCACAGTACACACTACACTTCCTATTCAAAATTTACCAAAATGGCGTCAATTCACCCAGCCTCGGAGTCCCCAGGGGGGGGGACCATAAATGCCCCCACCATCCGCCCCTCTCCCGGTGACGACTCGAGGTGCCTGGAACCACTGTCTGACTCTCTTCTTCTTCATTTCTGCAACATTCGCGGCCTTTCATCTAACTTTCGCTCTGTTGAGCACCACCTCTCCTCCTCTAAACCTCACCTTCTTTTTCTAACGGAGACTCAGCTGTCTGAGGCAACTGACAGCAAACCCTTTTCTGTATCCTCCTACTTTCTCTATACTCATTTCAAAGCCAAAGGTGGCTGTTGTGTATACATACGCAACGACTTATCTTGCTCTCGTGTTCCTGAACTTGATTCTTCTGAATTCTCCACTCTCTGGCTTCGGCTTTCCTGTCATTCTCTGACTAAATATATCTGTGCTGTTTACTTATCCCCTAATTCTACTGACTATCAAAAATTCTTCGACTATCTTACTTCTACGATGGAACACATTCTGTCCATTTCTCCTTTCTCTGAAATCTCCATTCTTGGAGATTTCAATGTTCACCACCACCTTTGGCTCTCCTCTCCTTTCACGGATCCACCTGGTGAACAAGCCTACATCTTTTCTATTCTTAATGACCTAGAGCAGCTTGTACAGCACCCTACCCGTATCCCTGACCGCCTTGGAGAGAGCTCCAACATACTTGACCTCTTCCTCACAACTAATCCTTCTGCTTACTCTGTTAATCTTTTCTCTCCGTTGGGCTCCTCCGATCACAACCTTATTACCTTAACCTGTCCTATCGCTCCAGTACGGCCTGCGGACCCTCCAGGGAAACGTCGTCTCTGGCATTTTGGAGCTGCGGACTGGGAGGCCCTCAAGCAGTACTTCTTTGATTTTCCATGGAATGATTATTGCTTCTATGGCCGTGAGCCATCTGAGTGTGCCTTGCACATTACGGAGGTTATTCTCTCGGGCATGGAAGCATACATTCCTTTCTCATATCCTTTGACTAACGCAAGAAAGCCTTGGTTTAATCACGCTTGTTCTAATGCTGTCCGCAACAAGGAGAAGGCCTACAAAAGGTACCGGAGCCAACCCACCCCTGAATCACATAATCTTTACGTTTCTGCCCGGAATCGTGCTAAGTCTGTTCTTCGCTCTACTAAAAATAATTTCATCCATACTAAATGCTCTCAACACTCCAACTCGAATTCTTCCCGCTCCTTCTGGCACCTTGCCAAAAATCTTTCTAACAACTTTACCTCATCATCCTTCCCTCCTCTTTTCTACTCTGATGGTTCTGTAGCTATTTCTTCTACTGATAAAGCAGATCTCTTCGCACAGACTTTCTCCTCCAATTCCACCTTAGACGATTCCTGTGCTGTTCCTCCATCACTTCCCCCCTGTGACTTCCTCATGGCTGACATTAAAATTTCTTCAGTTGATGTATTTTCTGCCATTACTGGCCTCAGTACTAACAAGGCATATGGGCCTGATGGGGTCCCTCCTGTTGTTCTCAAAAACTGTGCTTCTGTGCTTACACCCTGCCTAGGCAAACTATTTCGCCTTTGTCTGTCAACTTGTACCTTTCCTTCTTGCTGGAAGTTTGCTCTCATTCAGCCAGTCCCAAAGAAGGGTGACCACTCCCAACCCTCCAACTATCGTCCAATTGCTTTAACGTCCTGTATTTCAAAAGTTTTCGAGTCAATTCTTAATAAAAAATTTTAAGGCATCTTTCCTATCACAACCTTCTTTCCGATCGTCAGTATGGGTTCCGTCAGGGACGCTCCACTGGCGATCTTCTCACCTACCTTTCAGACTCCTGGTCATCCTCCTTTCGGGACTTTGGCGAAAGCTTTGCCATTGCACTTGACATCTCAAAGGCTTTCGATCGAGTCTGGCACAAATCTTTAATTTCCAAACTGCCCTCCTACGGTTTCTATCCTTCTATCTGTACCTTCATCGCTAGCTTCCTTTCTGGTCGTTCTATAGCTGCTGTCGTAGACGGCCATCGTTCTTCTCCTAGATCTATCAACAGTGGTGTTCCTCAGGGCTCTGTCCTATCACCAACTCTCTTCCTTTTATTCATCAATGATCTTCTAAGCTGTACATCTAACCCTATCCACTCATACGCTGATGACTCCACCATTCACCTTTCCATTCGGTTCCCGCAACGCCCATCTCAACAGTTACTTCAAGAAACAAGGGATGAGGCTATGGCACACCTAATGTCTGACTTGGCTCATATCTCTGACTGGGGTAAAAATAATATGGTTGTCTTTAATGCTTCTAAGACTCAGTTCTTACACCTATCAACCCGACAAAATCTTCCACAGGTATACCCACTAATGTTTAATAATATTCAGATTAATCCTGCATCATCCTTGAACATGCTTGGGGTTTCATTTACTCGGGACTTATCTTGGAAAGATCATATTACATCTCTTGTAAAATCTGCTTCCAAGAGATTGGGTGTGCTAAGCCGACTCCGCTCTTTCTTCACCCCTGCACAATTGTTGACTCTATACAGGGGTTTTATCCGCCCCTGTGTGGAGTACAACTCTCATGTGTGGGGAGGCTCCCCACATACAGCTCTTCTCAATAGGGTGGAGTCAAAGGCTTTTCGTCTCATTAACTCTCCTCCTACTGACTCCCTTCAACCTCTGTCTCTTCGCCGCACTGTTGCATCTTTATCTCTTTTCTATCGCTACTTTAATGGTCACTGCTCCTCTGAACTGTCTGCTTGCATTCCTCCACCTCTACGACGGGCGCGTAGCACCCGTCTGGCAGCAAACTCTCATCCCTTTTCTGTCCAACTCTCTAATGCAAGAGTTAACCGTTACTCCCAGTCTTTCATTCATGCAACAGGTCAGCTCTGGAACTGTCTCCCTCTGTCTGTATTTCCTCCTGCCTATGATCTCCAGTCTTTCAAACACAGTGTGTCCAGGCATCTCAAAATGATCGGATCTTGAATTTGGCTCTCTATTGTATTTTGTTTTTCTCTTGGAGGGAACTGTTACTGCGGGCTCATGGCCTTTGGTTCCTTCTTCCTCGCATTAAAAAAAGAAAAAAAAATACCCACTAAACCACCAGGCGCCAAATTTTGGTTATATGGTTACCACCCAGCATAGTAAATGGTTCCCTGGTGAATAGGGAAACCATTTGGCTTGTCACTCAGTGTTGAGTCACCCACAGGCAGAAGGAAGAGAAAAGAACGAAGGAAAGATAGAAGAGTGTTTCTTCATTCATTGCCAGACGCCATGTATCCCAAACGGGGTGGCCAATGGCTTAGAGTTAATTGTTTTACAGGGAGGGGCACTAATCCTCCACCAACCCCACTTGACATGTAGGGATGCCAACAGCATCTGGTGTTCCCAGGTGGTCACCCATCCAAGTACTAACCAGACCCAACGTTGCTTAACCTGTCCGATCAGCGAAGTTAAGCAACGTTGGGTCTGGTTAGTACTTGGATGGGTGACCACCTGGGAACACCAGATGCTGTTGGCATCCCTACGTGAGTGGGGTTGGTGGAGGATTAGTGCACCTCCCTGTAAAACAATTAACTCTAAGCCCTTGGTCACCCCGGTTGGGATACATGGCGTCTGGCAATGAATGAATGATGAGGTGTTTCTTAGTAATACATGAATAAATCATTACCAGTAACGAAAAGCAAGGTAAGAGAAACCAACGCAGAGATGGTAACTATATGCATAAAATGACCGAATAAATGCACAAGCAAATTTTTTTTTTTTTTTTCTAAATACGATTGTCACTTGCTTCTATGCAGTTTTCTCACAAATCTTTTCAGCCCCTTAGAATACCTTCATTTACTTGTAACAGATGTGTACTTGGCTGATATTTTCACCACAGTATCCCTTTGTAATGCTGCAGGTTAGCCTCGGTTTGGTTATTACTGCAGAGAAATACCATAACTTCAATAATCTCATCTTTAAGTTATGTACCTAATACCTATTGTTAAAAATGGTGAACATATGAGAATACAGTCCTACAGGTTTATCAGGTGACATACAAGGCCCACTGCTAACCCAGCAATAATGATCCAAAAGCAATACTGAACTGAAAATATCAAGGTTTTACTGGAATGGCAAGCGACTTAGCAGGCCAACTTTGGTCTCCTTGTCAATATTACCACTGTGACACTGGTGCTATGACAATGTATTCACCTTAACCAAATACTAACGGCTTGCTGCAAATAGGACATGAAAAACCTGGAAAAGCAGCCATGCAATGTCTAATACCAAAGTCCCACCATTCCTGGCTTCCTTTACGCTTTCCCAGAGTTGCAGCACAAACCTGAACATTAATTATACTCACTAGTGTGCACTCTGCCAAAAGTTTCCAGCCATTTTCACACAACTGATGGCATCTGTCACAGGCCAGCCTCCAGGCAGCAGCTTTTGTTTACATCGGCCAGGCCCCGGCGCCGCCCGCCAGCTGAGCCCACTACCACCCTCTACAGAAAACGGTGCTCTATATAAAAATTTATTTACATAGGCCTACGTTGACCACCTGTAAGTTAATTAAGGAACTCATTGTTTTTATTATTATGTTTTGTTTTTTATAATGCAACAGCAACAAACCCATATTACGTGCTGCAATTATATTACTTATCCTTACTCATTTTGTTCGGAGCCTTTGGGCATCCCCGGGATGGCAAATGCCACTGTTTCTTGGCTGAGAGACGGGTTCTACAACCAATGGAGTTGGAAGTGAAGAATGGAGGCAAGAGGATTAATCAGAAAGTAGTTTGGGTGTAGTGGTCCTTTTCTAAGGAATCTGACCTGGGTAGATTATGGGGGGGTGTGGCAAGATCCACCACTTCCTCTTGCTGTATATGTTCTGTATTCTGTATATTTTTTCAACACTAAACGTCTGAATCAATCAGTCCATCGGGAAAGGTTGGTTGTAAGGTGAGTATGGCGACAAAGACTCTGTGGTCCCGCTCTTAAAAGTCTACCATTCAGATGAAGCAGATCCGGGTGCCATGTTTTCCAGAAAGGGGCCCTGCAGTCCCAAAGGTTTACCTGAAGGGCCCCATATATTGTCAGGCCGGCCTGTAGCCTACAGGCCAGCCTGAATGCGGCCTGTACCGGCAGCCTCAACCAAGAATGAGAGCTTTTTCGAACAGGAAGGGTTAAATGTATCCTTAGTAGTAGTAGTAGGTGTGGTTGTGGTGGTGGTGGTTGTAGCCCCAGGCTCATATGAAATGTGAACCTGGTGAACTTCAGAATGAAGTTGTACTTTCGTAGTCCACCATCCTCCTCTACGGGATGGGGAGGGAACTAAGGGACGTTTGTATAATCGGGCAGCTCCACCGCTCGCACTTATCGGCGCCACCGCGTGAAGGCGTCCCTCTCCAGCACCACATTGCCCAAGCAAACCCCTTCAATACATGAGGTCTGTCCTAAGCTGAATAAAATCGCCTGGTAGTAGAAAGTGTGGCCTGAGATGGACGTCACCCGGATTCCAAGCCACACCCAGGAAGGATGAAACACGACAAACAGCAGCCAACACACACACACACACACACACACACACACACACCACCCTATTTTTATTTATTTATTTAGAGGAGGATAACTATACTTATCATGTTTTTTTCTCTCTCTCTGACGGAACTGTGCCACTCCTACAGCTTGCTTAGTATGTCACAGTTTCATGATGATGTGTCTTAGGTATGAGGTGGGAAAGAGTCTCCTTGGTTACTAGTCAAATTAACCCTCCAGTCTGACTACACCTGGCCATCAACTGAGCTGAAAAAGGTAAGGAATCTCTGTCAGGGTAAACATGCTAAAGTTCTAGCAAGGAAAAGCGAGTCAATGATCAATGTGCCTTTCTGAATCGCTTACCTTAGCACACCCAGCTCCCATTACCCATCCCAGCTGAACAAAATCGTCTGGCGTAAAAAGAGGGTTAATTGCGGGTTTTCCTTTAAATCCCTTTACTCTCAGGCTCCATTTCTATAGTGGTAGCGAGAGAGACGCCTTCACATGGTGCCACTGATATAACCACGGCTGCTCCCCTGCCTGGTTATACACACGTCCCTCGTCCCTCTCTCTCCTTACCCCGTGACGGGAGGATGGTGGGTGGCCTGCAGGAGGATATCTTCAGCCTGCAGTCTACCGGGTTTACGTCCATACTCTGAGCCATGGTATATATAAGCTGAAGTTGGGGTATTTGCATAATGGATTTCTCTCTCTCTCTCTCTCTCTCTCTCTCTCTCTCTCTCTCTCTCTCTCTCTCTCTCTCTCTCTCTCAGAACCCAATGACGTATTTTCATTCTCATCCAACTAACTTGACCCAGGAAGGAAGGAAAGGTCGACGTCAATGAAAGGTCATTAAACTATACATCATAAAACCAAATGGAAATACTGTAAGCCGCAGAGGCCTTTATGGTAATTCAAAATACTTATTCGAAATTTAATGTGCCTCTCTGATTTGCCAAACCGAAAAAAACTATTATTATTATTATTATTATTGTTGTTGTTATTATTATTATTATAGGAGTAGAGGGAAAAAACAGCCGAAACATGGAAATATCGAGAGGAGAGGCAGGATAGAAGAGAAGAGGACAGTAAGGTGAAAGAGTGGACAAGCAGGGAAATTGGGGAAGTATTCTGTAATAATAATAATAATAATAATAATAATAATAATAATAGTAGTAGTAGTACTAGTAGCAGCAGTAGCAGTAGTAGTAGTGGTGGTGGTGGTAGGAGAAGGGGAGGGAGGTAAACGTGGAAGGGAGGGGAGGGAGGTAAACGTGGAAGGGAGGTAAATGAGGGAAAGGAGGGAGGGAGGTAAATGAGGGAGGCAAATGTGAGAGGGAGGGAGGTAGATGTAGGAGAGAGAGAGAGAGAGAGAGGATCGATATCTCAACATACCAGCCTGGCCCAACCAAACTACCACCTGCCTCAGTATTGCACGTGCGTTCGCTGTGTTGGTGACTCTCTCTCTCTCTCTCTCTCTCCTGGTAGTAAAGGGGTTAATGAGGGCTGTACCTAACCCCTTCAGTTCGAAAATGAGAGAGAGAGAGAGAGAGAGAGAGAGAGAGAGAGAGAGACAGAGAGACAGAGAGACAGAGACAGACAGACAGACAGACAGACAGACAGAGTGGGAATGTTTTGTGTGTGTGTGTGTGTGTGTGTGTGTGTGTGTGTGTGTGTGTGTGTGTGTGTCTGTGTGTGTGTGTGTGTGTGTGTGTGTGTGTGTGTTATTTAATTTCGAAAAAAAAAAGACAAAATCATGCGTGCCCCCTCCCCCCAAAAAAAATCTGAGGCTGGAAAAAAAAAATGATAAAAAGGTGACCACAGAAAAATAAGAAAAAAAAAATGAGAAGCCAAAATGAAAAAAAAAAATCATGTGACCGAAAAAAAAAATGAAAAAAATAAAGAAAAATAACCAAAAAAAAACCATTATGGAAGTAATCGAAGGAAAATGAAAAAAAAGTGACCAAAAAAAAAATTTATATATACAAAAAATCTGAATTAAAGTTACAATTGTGTGAAGGTGACTAGGAAAAAAAATATTGAAAAATGTGAGTGAGCAGAAATACACTAAAAGATGCGACGGAAGCAGATGTGTCAAGGTGACTAGATTGTAATGGTGAGTGATTAATATCCAGGTAGATAGATAGACGGATGGATAGATAGATAGATAAACAGACTGATAGATAGTTAGATAGATAGATGGATAGATAGATAGATAGGTAGATGGGTTGAGTTAGATAGATAAATAGACTGATAGATAGATAGATAGGTTGAGTTAAATAGACAGATAGATAAATAGACTGATAGACAGATAGATAGGTAGATGGGTTGAGTTAGATATAGATAGATAAATAGACTGATAGATAGTTAGATAGATAGAGAGAGATGGATAGATAGATAGAGATAGATAGGTAGGTAGGTTGGGTTAGATAAACAGACAGATAGATAAATAGACTGATAGATAGTTAGACAGATAGGTAGATAGGTTGTCGAATAAATATAGATAGATTAATAGATAGATAGATAGATAAATGGACAGATACATAGACAGACTGACAGACATGAATTGACAGATAGACATAGATAGATAGACAGACACAGATAGATAGATAAATAAATAGATAGACAGACAGACAGACAGATGGGCAGATAGACAGAAATAAACGGATAAAAAACAGACAGATGGATAGATAGATAGACAGATAGATAAAGATAGATAGATAGACAGACAGACAGATAAATAGATAGACAGATAGACAAACAAACAGATACAGAAATATTACACAGAACCAGTTGTCTGAAAGTGACGTGAGTGACAAAGAATTCGAGTAATAAAAACGAAGAGTCTAAGGCTGACCAGTTAAAAAATATATATACAGAAAAATCGTCTAACGGTGATAAAAAAAACAAAACATGGGTGTGGCCAAAATGAAAAATAAAAACCGTCTAAATGTGGCCAGAATCTATTGGAAATCGTCTGAGGGCGGTCACATCAAAGAGGAAATATTTTGAACGTAAATTACATGAAAATAATCGTCTGAAGGTGAGAATAAAGGTGATAGATAGATAGATAGATGGATAGAGATAGATAGACGGAAAGATATAGATAAATAGACAGAAAGACCGAAATATATAGATAGATAGATAGATAGATACGGTAGATAGATAGACCGTAAGATATAGATATAGATAGACAGATAGACAAATAGACTGACAGACTGATAGATAGACAGACAGATAGATTGATAGATAAATAGACAGATAGATAGATAGATAGAGGCCGAAAGATATAGATAGATAGACAGACAGAAACTGACTGACAGACTGATAGATAGACATAGATAGATAGATAAATAGACCGAAAGATATAGATAGATAGACAGATAGACTAACAGACTGATAGATAGATAGAGATACATACAAACAAATAAATATCATAATAGACAGATAAACCTAAAGCAAAAAATCGTCTGAGTGTGACCAAAATAATGCAAAAAATCGTCGAGTGTGACCAAAATAAAACAAAAAATCGTCTAAAATTGACCGAAAAAATGCAAAAAATCGTCTGAGTGTGACCAAAAATAAAGCAAAAAATCGTCTGAGTGTGACCAAAAATAAAGCAAAAAATCGTCTGCGTGTGACCAGAATAAAGCAAAAAATCGTCTGTGACAAAAATAAAGCAAAAATCGCCTGAGTGTGACCAAAATAAAGGACAAAATCGCCTGAGTGTGACAGAAATAAAGCACAAAACCGTGAGTGTGACCAAAATAAAGCAAAAAATCGCCAGTGACGAAAAATAAAGCAAAAAATCGTCTGAATGTGACCGAAAAAATCGTCTGAAAGTGACCAAAATAATGCAAAAAATCGTCTGAGGGTGATCAAAATAAAGCAAAAAATCGTCTGAGTGTGATAAAAATAAGGGAAAAAATCGTCTGAAGGTGAGCAAAACAAAGGAAAAAATTGACCAAAATAAAGAAAAAATTGAATGTTACCTAAATAAATAAATAAATCGACTGAGTGTGATCAAAATAAAATTTAAAAAATATGAATGTCATCTACATAAGGTAAAAAAATCGTCAGGAGGTAGAATGATAAACTGCAAAAAAATCGCTACCTGGTAGAAAGCGTTAACGAACACGGGTTTAAATTTTTTCGTAATAAGACTCTCAAACTGAAAAAAAAAAAAAGTCAGGTGGAGGCTATAATAACAATGAAAATAAAAATAAAAATTGTATATAACTTTTCGCTACGTTTCTGCTAAATTAATACAACAATTTGGCTACGTTAAAATAAAAAATAAATAAATAAAAAAGATGTTAACTTGCTACTAACTTGAATTTATCTGTTCACTTTCACCTGTAAATTCTGTCCCTACCTTCACCTTCACCTGCTCCTTCCTTCACCTTCATCTCCTGTTCCTTCCTTCGCCCTCACTTCCTCCTCCTCCCTTCACCTTCACCTCCTCCTCCTACCTTCACCGTCACCTTCTTCTCCTTCCTTCACCCTCACCTCCTCCTGCTTCCTTCGCCTTCACCCTCATCCTCACCCTTACCTAACAATTACACCTACCCTCACCCTGCCCCCTACCCTCACCTACCCCTGCCCCTCACCTTCAGCCCTTCTGTAATCTGCCATAATCGTCCTTATTGCACGTTGCCTCTCCTTCCCCTTGTTCCTACCACGTCATCTTCTCACCCTCCTCATAATAAGTCTTACTAATATATCATTACTTGTGTTTACTTCGGTTTTGCTAAGAAGTGCATAGTAAAATACACAGAAATTACCTATCATATTTTGTTCCTGCCTTGAAAGCTCATGAGACATCTATCTATCTATCTATCTACTGCCAGACGCCTTAATCCCGTAATGGGTGGCCACAAACAAATCGCTTCCACGTCGCTCTGTCCCGTGCTATTTCACTGCCCTGCTCCCATAGCTCACCCCCCCCCCTCTCTCTCATATACCTCTCCACTCCATCCCTCCATCTCATCCTTGCTTCCCTAATTTACAGAACAACTTGTACAAGATGATTAATTAGTCTTAAATCCCAAAATAACTTAAATATTTCCGTTAGTAATAAGTCGACTTGAATTAAATCTGATACTTACTTTTTTCATTTGTATATATCTAGAGTTACGCGAAAATTTGAATGTGGTTACGCGAAAATTTGAATGTGATCTTCTTTAGCGTTTAGTCATAATTAAAACCGATGTTCTGATATGCGATTTTCTTACTTTCTTTATTTCATTAGTATATATCCAGCGTTATGTAAAAATCTGACTGTGGTTGCGCGAAAATTTGAAAGTTGTCTTCTTTAGCGTTTAGTCATAATCAAAATCGATGTCCTGATATGCGAGTTTTTCGGTGTTGCTAATTCATTGAGTGTGATGCTGTCCTTAAAGAAAATGCAACTTCCATATAAGTAAAAAATCGCTTTATTAATTAACATGTACTGCCTCGACACATCTACGAGTATCATGGATCACGGTCATTCCTCCTCAACTGTACATTATTTTGGCTACAGATAAAATGTCTACTTATCTATCTATTGCCAGAAGCCTTAATCCCGTAAGGGGTGGCCACAAACAAATCGCCTCCATGTCGCCCTGTCCCCCGCCATTTCACAGCCCTGCTCCCATAGCTCACACCCCTCTCTCTCATATACCTCATTCACTCCATCTCTCCATCTCATCCTTGGCCTCCCCCTCCCTTTCCCCCCCTTCACCTCACTCACATACACTCTCCTCGTTAGTCTTTCACTTTCATAAAACTAACCTTTCTTTTATTGATAACGTCGTTGAATCCAAATTACACAGCATTTCGGAACAGCCTTTCACCTTGTTTCCGACCATCAGTAAAGGTTGCATCAGGAACGCTCCGTAAGACATCTTCCTTAGCGATTTATTTTGCACGTTACACCTGATTATCTTCCTCTACGTCAATGATACAAGCTATGTACATACCCAAACTACACAATTTACGTACAAAATAATAATAAAGTGCAATATACAAAATAAGTCGCTAAGGATAATGTTTTACGACGAGTGCAACCTTCACTCAGAGTAATTCAGACTTATTTTTGTCAGACAGGTCAGTTTAGATACATAAAGGTTAATTTTTGTACATTAGGGAATTGACCTTGCTGGGGTGACATGGAGGCGATTTGTTTGTGGCCACCCCTTCTGGGATTATGGAGTATGACTAGTGACAGACAGATAGACAGATAGATGGAGAGAGAGAGAGAGACCGTAGAAAGACATAAACAGCCAGCAAGTCAGAGATAGATAAACAGATAGATAAACTGACAGACAAACATATAGACAGACATACAGATATAGATAGATAGATAGATAGATAGACAGATAGATAGACAGACAGACAGACAGCTTCGTTAATACTGACAATGAGACGGCATGTAGATTATAACAAACAGGACAAGGGGGTTTATAGTAGGATCGAACCCGGGATCATCACAACAAGGGGACCGACAAAGATAGGGTATGGTATGTGGGGGCAGTCTGACACACCCAGCTCACTTCCGTCATCACCCCTGCCACTTCCGCCTTACCGTGTCAAGAGGAAGTGCTAGTCAAGAGGAAGTGCTAGTCAAGAGGTAGTGCTAGTCAAGAGGAAGTGCTAGTCAATAGGAAGTGCTAGTCAAGAGGAAGTGTTAGTCAAGAGGAAGTGCTAGTCAAGAGGAAGTGATAGTCAAAAGGAAATGATAGTCCAGAGGAAGTGCCAGTCAAGAGGAAATGCTAGTCAACAGGGAGTGCTAGTCAAGAGGAAGTGCTTGTCTCATTTACCCTTTTCAATCACCTACATCACTAAAATATGAGAGAGAAATATTAAGATGCAGATTAAATCGCAAAACGGGAGGACTTACGACTACTATGCCGTGAAGGATTACCGTCCCATCTGTCTGGTTTGTGAATACCATCTGTTTCGTGCCTCTGCTGTGTCCATCTGTCCACTGAGTCTGCTGTGTAACCATCTGTCTAATGTCTCTGCTGTGTAGCCATCTGTCTGTGTCTGCTGTGTAACCATCTGTCTGTGTCTGCTGTGTAACCATCTGTCTGTGTCTGCTGTGTAACCATCTGTCTGTGTCTGCTGTGTAGCCATCTGTCTGTGTCTGCTGTGTAGCCATCTGTCTGTGTCTGCTGTGTAGCCATCTGTCTGAAGTGTGTCTGCTGTGTAGCCATCTGTCTGTGTCTGCTGTGTAGCCATCTGTCTGTGTCTGCTGTGTAACCATCTGTCTGTGTCTGCTGTGTAGCCATCTGCCTGTGTCTGCTGTGTAACCATCTGTCTAATGAGTCTGCTGTGTAACCATCTGTCGAATGTCTCTGCTGTGTAGCCATCTGTCTGTGTCTGCTGTGTAGCCATCTGTCTAATATGTCTGCTGTGTAACCATCTGTCTAATGTGTCTGCTGTGTAGCCATCTGTCTGTGTCTGCTGTGTAACCATCTGTCTAATGTCTCTGCTGTGTAACCATCTGTCTAATGTCTCTGCTGTGTAACCATCTGTCTGTGTCTGCTGTGTAACCATCTGTCTAATGTCTCTGCTGTGTAACCATCTGTCTAATGTCTCTGCTGTGTAACCATCTGTCTAATGTCTCTGCTGTGTAACCATCTGTCTAATGTCTCTGCTGTGTAACCATCTGCCTAATGTGTCTGCTGTGTAGCCATCTGTCTGTGTCTGCTGTGTAGCCATCTGTCTGTGTCTGCTGTGTAACCATCTGTCTAATGTCTCTGCTGTGTAACCATCTGTCTAATGTGTCTGCTGTGTAGCCATCTGTCTGTGTCTGCTGTGTAACCATCTGTCTAATGTCTGCTGTGTAGCCATCTGTCTGTGTCTGCTGTGTAGCCATCTGTCTAATGTGTCTGCTGTGTAATCATCTGTCTAATGTGTCTGCTGTGTAGCCATCTGTCTGTGTCTGCTGTGTAGCTATCTGTCTGTGTCTGCTGTGTAACCATCTGTCTAATGTCTGCTGTGTAGCCATCTGTCTGTGTCTGCTGTGTAGCCGTCTGTCTAATGTGTCTGCTGTGTAATCATCTGTCTAATGTGTCTGCTGTGTAGCTATCTGTCTGTGTAACCATCTGTCTGTCTCTGCTGTGTATCCAATCTCCATAACAGCCTACACCCTGAACACACCATCACCACTACCATCCGTGCCTCACCCCGCCAAAAGGACGCGAAAATTATTGGCGCGCTATTTTTGGGTGTAAAGACGGTGGTGGCGTGACAGTCGGCAGGTTCCCGCCAAAAGAGGGAGCGGCGCCCCCCTCGTACATCACACCGCCGCGTTTATTTTACCCCGGACTCTCAACATTACTACCCTTGGTCATGATTTTAGACTCTGCGGCGTTAGAATGCCTCAATGAACGTCTGTCTATCTATCTATCCATCTATCTATGTCTATCTATAGCCAGACGCCTTATTAAACATGTATTCTATTCATATTCGTTCAGATTTTCATGATAAAAGAACAGAAGGATCCATTTCAGATTATAACGACCAGTGACGTCAGCTCTTGAACAATTTTTCGAAGATTTTGAGACTACATGCTTGAAAACTTGAAAAAAAAAAAAAATCTATCTTGAAAAATACATTGAGAGAGAGAGAGAGAGAGAGAGAGAGAGAGAGAGAGAGAGAGACGGGGAAGTACAGTAACAAATGCTGGAAGTAAAATGGAAGCTGCTGATATTCACCCATCCCTTCAGCCAATCTTTGTATATGTTATTAACTGCCTACTCTCTGGTTAGAATAATTAGGTCAGATAAATCCTCCTTCATCCTGATAATATTAAGTGTTTATTATTTATCCTAGGTAAGAATACACAAGGCACTGCAACGCAAAGAAAGGAGCTCATTTTATTTTTATCATCCACCGAAGCAAGATGGTACCATTTTCGCAAACGCGCCCTATACTGTCGCGTTAGACCCAGGTGTGTGTGTGTGTGTGTGTGTGTGTGTGTGTGTGTGTGTGTGTGTGTGTGTGTGTGTGTGTGTGTGTGTGTGTGTGTGTGTGCGTGCGCGCTACAGTCCGTTCAGCAACCTGTCTAATCCCACCCTCATTTCCTCAGTCAAAATATTTATCATTAGTGTATTCCAGGGACGTGAGGTGATAGACACTAAGGACAAAGAGTGTAAACAAGAGTGGAGTGGACTTACAGTGATCCGATACAAAACCTAACACTTAAATGGAACTGGGCTTTAAACTGAACTGGGAGTGAACGTAATGTGAACTGAAACTGAACACAACTGACCTGGAAATGAACTCTGAACTGGCACTGAATTTAGGCCTATAAACTGAAGTGACACTGAATATAGGCCTATACATTCTGAACTGGCACTGAATTAGGCCTATAAACTCTGAATTGGCACTGAATTTAGGCCTATAAACTCTAAACTGGCACTGAATTAGGCCTATAAACTCTGAACTGGCACTGAATTTAGGCCTATAAACTGAACTGGCACTGAATTTAAGCCTATGAACTCTGAAGTGGCACTGAATTTAGGCCTATAAACTCTGAAGTGGCACTGAATTTAGGCTTATTGAAGTGGCACTGAATTTAGGCCTATGTACTTTGAACTGGCACTGAAGTTAGGCCTATGAACTGAACTGTCATTGAATTAGGCCTAAAAACCCTGAACTGGCACTGAATTTAGGCCTATAAACTGAACTGACACTGAATTAGGCCTATAAACTCTGAACTGGCACAAATTAGGCCTATAAACTCTAAATTGGCACTGAATTAGGCCTATGAAACTCTGAACTGGCACTGACTTTAGGCCTATGAACTCCGAACTGGCACTGAATTTAGGCCTATATCAGAACCGAAGATGAACGTTGGGCTGAGATTAAAATTGAACTAGGAATGAACTGCGTGTGAACTGAGATTGAACTTACGAATGGATTGAAACTGAACTTACGATTGGATTAAATTTGAACTTACGACTGGATTAAATTTGAACTTACGATTGGATTTAAATTGAACTTACGATTGGTTTAAAACTGAACTTACGATTGGTTTAAAATTGAACTTACGAATGGTTTAAAATTGAACTTAAGCCTAGAGAGCGATGGAGGTGGCAGACAGCGTGAGATACAGAGAGGCTGTGGCGAGACTGAAGAGACTGCTGTATGAGACTCCACCACAGCCACCACCACCACACGATACAGGTGAGAGAGAGAGAGAGAGAGAGAGAGAGAGAGAGAGAGAGAGAGAGAGAGAGAGAGAGAGAGAGAGAGAGAGAGGTGGCTGCAGGAGGATATTTTGTATTGATCAGGAAAACATAGGAAAATATAAACAATTAAGTTCCTGTATTCCTAAGTACAGCACACACACACACACACACACACACACACACACACACACACACAAACGCACAAAACATCCTCTCGCGGCTTCAAAACCATTCCAATGAGAGGTTATGTTTTTATTTATTTTTTGGCAGGTGAGATGGGCGGCGAGGACGTGGGCGTGGGCGTTGGCATGGGCGTGGAAGAAGGCAGTGCGTGGAGATGGCTACTAGGCCTACTAAGACACCAGGAGGAATTAATAACACAGCTTGAAAAGGAAAATCTGTTCCTTAAGGTGCGTTTGTCTTGGTTTCTTGTCTTTCTCTTGTCAACAGTTGTCTTTGTGTCAGTGTTGTGTTGGTGATATTGCTGACTTTGGCTCTCTCTCTCTCTCTCTCTCTCTCTCTCACACACACACACACACACACACACACACACACACACACACAGGAGGAGTTAAGTAGATTAAAAGACAGAGGAAAAGCAAGTGGTCCTGATGAAATTTCATGTTGGGTATTACGAGAATGTGCAAAGGAGTTAAGTAAACCATTATTTTTAATTTTCAAGAAATCCTTGAGTCAAGGTAAACTACCTGATATTTGGAAAAAAAAAAAGCAAATATTGTCCCCTTATTCAAGAAAGGAAATAGACAAAATCCACTCAACTACCGACCAGTATCACTGACCAGTGTTGTAAGCAAGGTATTAGAAAAGCTTATAAGAAAAGCTTGGGTAAATCATCTAGAAGAACACAGTATGATAACAGAAAGACAGTTTGGTTTCAGAAAAGGAAAATCATGTGTTACTAATCTGTTGAGCTACTATGACAGAGTAACAAACACAATACAGGAAAGGGAAGGATGGGTGGACAGTATTTATTTAGATTTCAAGAAAGCTTTTGACACAGTACCACACCAAAGACTTTTATGAAAACTGTACCATCAAGGAGGAATTCGAGGCAAACTGTTTTGTTGGATGCAAGACTTTCTCATAAAAAGAGAAATGAGAACAGTACTAAGAGGAAACTACTCATCATGGAAAGAAGTGACTAGTGGAGTACCACAGGGTTCAGTGCTGGCACCAATCATGTTTTTAGTGTATATAAATGATATAAACAGTAACACTGGAAATGAGAGCTATCTGAATATGTTTGCAGATGATGCAAAAATACAAAGGAGAATTACTAACATAGACTCTTGTAAAGAGCTACAAGAAGAATTAAATAAACTTCATGAATGGAATAGTACATGGCAAATGGAATTCAATGTGGACAAGTGTCATGTAATCAAGTTTGGTAAAAGTGGAAAAAGACCTGATTGGGATTATAAGTTAGGAAATAAAACCCTATACACATCAGAAAGAGAGAAAGACCTATGTGTGATTATCAATGACAGACTATCTCCGGCTGACCACATCAGCGAGAAGGTACGGAACATGTATACACTGCTTGCAAATATGAGAACAGCATTCACATACATAAATGAAGACATGCTAAGAAGGATAATAACATCATTCATTAGACCAACCCTGGAATATGCATCAGTAGTCTGGAGTCCTCATCTCAAAAAGCATATAGACAAGATTGAAAAAGTTCAAAGGGCCGCTACAAGATGGATACCAAACTTAAGGGACCTAAGCTACGAAGAAAGACTAAATAAACTGAATCTACCAACACTACAGGAGAGAAGGAAAAGAGGTGACATGATAATGCTATATAAGTGCATATCAGGGAAGGAGAAAATAGACATAAATTATTACTTAACATATGGAGAAGCATCAGCAAGAGGACACTGCAAAAAACTGCATAAGAAGAGAGGTGATAAAGACGTAAGGAAATTCAGTTTCCCAAACAGAGCAATTGATCAATGGAATGCACTACCGAATGAAATAGTGTGTGCCAAAACAATTCACAAATTTAAGGATATGTACGATAAATATGGTTTAAGACACGAGACAGTACGAGCTTGACTCATTCCTGTAAAGATACAATTAGGTAAGAACAATTAGGTAAGAACACACACACACTGCACTAGTAAATCCCTCTCTGTCTTTTACACACCTCGAAATAGAGGCTTAAAATCTCAGTCTCTCTCTCTCTCTCTCTTACGTGGGTGATTTAAAACTCAGCAAAAAAATTAATCAGCTTCCTCTATGTTGCTTGTGGAGTCGACATGCATTCATCTTTGCCTAATTTCTTTCTCCGTCTGATCAGAACGAGATAGTGAGCGTGGGCGAGAGCGTAAGGAAGCTTGGCGAGGAGAACCGTAGCCTCAACACACGCCTTGCCGATGCGCTGAGCCGGGCCATCGCAGGGGTGAGTTACGACAATGGCGGGACGACGTGGAGGCGATTTGTTTGTGGCCACCCCGTATGGGATTAAGGCGTCTGGCAATATAGATAGATTTATATTTCATCACTTCAGTCTATCTATCTATCTGCTGGTATCTGTGTATCTATCTACAGTATCTATTTATAGCCAGACGCCTCAAACTCGTAAGGGGTTGCCACATACAAATCGCCTCCATGTCGCCCTGTCCCTATACTCTACCCTCCTCCACTTCACACTCCCCTCCCTCATACACCTCTACATCCCTCCATCTCATCCTCGGCCTCCCCCTCTCTCTCCCCCCTTACTCACACACACGCTCCTCTTCCGTACCATATCTTTTATTTCATCTTCTCTCTATACCAACAATTTTATTCACCTTCTTCCATGATATTACGAAAATCCAGAGAGAGGTGAAGTATTGAAAGGGTTAGTGAATCCTTAAGTAACCCCTCTAAGTTGGAAAATCTACCTGGAACTTTATTTTAACTGGATGAAAACGGGAATTTCGAAAAGTGACTGGATTTTTGGGGTTATGTTAAAATAGATAGATGGATAGATGGATGGATAGGTGTGTGTGTGTGTGTGTGGATAGATATAGACAGATTGATGGATAGGTAGATATGAGTGTGTGTGTGTGTGTGTGTGTGTGTGTGTGTGTGTGTGTGTGTGTGTGTGTGTGTGTGTGTGTGGATAAATATAGAGATTGATAGATTGATTGACAGACAGATGGACGGATGGATAAGTAGATGTGTGTGTGTGTGTGTGTGTGTGTGTGTGTGTGTGTGTGTGTGTGTGTGTGTGTGTGTGTGTGTGTGTATTTAGTGTATATGCGTGTGTCTGTGTGTGTCTGTGTCTGCGTGTATTCAAAGAAGTTCCTAAATTTACCTTATTCGCCTCTTCAGTCCGTAGCGCATTCCTCACCTTACTTCCGCCACCTGCAATCAATTCTCCCCACCAGGTGACCCCTTATAGACAAGAATTAATGAAGGCTACGTCTACCTCTATGTCAAAAGGCGTCTCTACTACTGTATGTTAAATAAAGTCGATCTGAGAGGGCAAGACAAAATGAATCTTGTACTAAAAGGGTTACACGGACTAAATCGTGTGTGGGATAGATAGATAGACAGACAGAGAGATGGTTAGAGATTGATTGATAGATAGACAGATAGATAGATGGATAGACAGATAGATAAATAAGTAAATAGCCCTGACAAAAAGATTCCTATCCCCATTCACCTCAGCTGATGGCCAGGTGTAGTCAGACTTGGGGGGGGAGTGATTTGACTAGTAACCAAGGAGACTCAGCTCTACCTCACCACCAAGAATACTCAACTTTTACCCCTCTACGATACGAGTGTGACCCAGTTCCCTCAGATGAAGACAAGCCTGCTACATTAAGGGTTATTATTCCTTGGTTAATACGGGTAATTTGTTTCTTATATACCGTCTTAGTCTTATAATGTGTTCCAAGCCTGTAATACCTGAGAGAGAGAGAGAGAGAGAGAGAGAGAGAGAATTTACCTGTCTGCATAATCCCATAATACCTGTGTGTGTGTGTATGTGTGTGTGTGTGTGTGTGTGTGTGTGTGTGTGTGTGTGTGTGAGAGAGAGAGAGAGAGAGAGAGAGAGAGAGAGAGAGAGAGAGAGAGAGTCCATTCCCGTAACTTGAATACTCAGTTGTATGGAATTAGATGAGCCTTGTTATGAGGTAAAAATGAGTCTCCTTGGTTACTAGTCAAATCTATCCTTCAGTCTGACTACACGTGGCCATAATCTAAGCTGAATGAGGTTAGGATCTTTGTGGGAATGAGTCTCCTTGGTTACTAGTCAAATCTATCTTTCAGTCTGACTACATTTGGCCATAAACAAAACTGAAAGGAGTTGGGGATCTTTGTGGGAATGAGTCTTCTTGGTTACTAGTCAAATCTATCCCTCAGACTTACTACACTTTGCCATGAACTAAGCTGAAAGGAGTTCGGGATCTTTGTGGGAATGAGTCTCCTTGGTTACTAGTCAAAGCTATCCTTCAGTCTGCCTACATTTGGCCATAAACTAAGCTGAATGGGGTTGGGATCTTTGTGGGAATGAGTCTCCTTGGTTACTAGTCAAAGCTATCCTTCAGCCAGCCTACATTTGCCCATAAACTAAGCTGAATGGGGTTGGGATCTTTGTGGGAATGAGTCTCCTTGGTTACTAGTCAAATCTATCCTTCAGTCAGACTACACGTGGCCATAATCTAAGCTAAAAGGATAGGGGTGTTTGTCAGGTTGGAGTGAACGTACTGTATCACCACAGATTTTATAGAATTTTTGGGAAAAAAAAAAAAGTATGGAAGGGTGAAGGCTATATATATTAATCCTGCATCTCAAAAATCTCCAAAAATAATAAAAAATCATCTGAAAATAGCCAAAAAAAAAAAAAGTAATGGAAGTGAAAAAGTTAATGGTTAAATATGTAAGTCATTTTTCAACCTAATTATTATGGCAAGTACAGTCGCCTGCAAAAGTTTCGTTGCTCTTCCTTTCCCTCAGTAGCTCATACCATTGTACTCCTTTTTTTAAACTCTACCTAAAATTCCATCTCTCTGTCTTGAATGCTGAGGGGTAACGCAAGAATGGGATGCTAGTCACGAGGAAGTGCTATGTAAAGGATGTGGAGCTGTACTGTTATTTTTTTCTGCTACTACGATACGTGAAACAAGATCGTAAGGACGAATATTTGGGCCAAGTTAGAGTTAAAAGAGTATAGTTTTGGAGATAAAAAGTAGTAATGCAAGAGTTAACCGTTACTCCCAGTCCTTCATTTATGCAACAGGTCAACTCTGGAACTGTCTCCCTCTGTCTGTATTTCCTACTTTAACCGTTACTCCCAGTCCTTCATTTATGCAACGGGTCAACTCTGGAACTGTCTCCCTCTGTCTGTATTTCCTACTTCCTATGATCTCCAGTCTGTCAAACGCAGTGTGTCCAGGCATCTCGAAATGAACGGATCTTGAATTTGGCTCTCTTTTGTATTGTTTTTGTTTTTTTCTTGGAAGGAACGGTTTGCGGGCTCCTGGCCTTCGGTTCCTTCTTTCTTGCATTAAAAAAAAAAAACATAGATTAAACTTACTACATGCAGTTTTACCCGAAATTAATTATATGGAATTCTGAGTGTTATTTAGAGAAACAGAACTTTTGCATGAGACTGTACATGTGAAATTAAACCACACTGGGGGATATGCAGGTAATTATCTCCCTACCCACTTTCCTCCCTTCTCTCCCTCCCTACTTTCCTCCCTTCTCTCCCTCCCCCCTAATTTTCCTCCCTCCCTTACCTACCTTCTCCCCTGTTATCTTTCCTGCATTCTAAAATTCTCTCTTTCCTTCTTTCGTTTTGTAAGTCCTATTCTGTTTTACATCACCTTCATTCATTCATTCATTCATTCAAGAGAGAGAGAGAGAGAGAGAGAGAATTTACCTGTCTGCATAAGCCTATAATACCTGTGTGTGTGTGTGTGTGAGAGAGAGAGAGAGAGAGAGAGAGAGAGAGATTTTACCCCTCTCTCCATCTCTACTTTTCCATCTTCCTCCTTTTCTCCCACCCCTACATATCATACCTCTCTCTCTCTCTCTCTCTCTCTCTCACGATGTTTCCTACCTTCTCTCTCTCTCACCATGTTTCCTACCTTCCTCCACATTTTCTTACTTTCCTACCTTCTCTCTCTCCTTTCTTTAATATCTCTCCCTCCCTCTTTTATCTTCCTCTTTCTCTCCCCATTTCCTGCATCATCTTCTCCTTCTCCCTTGTCTCCATACTTCTCTCCCTACTCCCTTCTTGCCTCTTCCCCTGCCTACTTCCCCTCCTCCTCTCCCTACCCCCTCCTCCTACTCCTGTTCCTTCACCTCATCCTGCACTTCCTTCTTCCCCGTTTCCTCCTTCTCTCTCTCTCTCCTCTTTCCTCCTCCTTCCCACCCTCCCACCTCCACACTGAACTTAGTCTGATTTTTGCTACACAGGATGAGGGGACGGATAGCGATAGTGTGCATAGTGCTGATATCACCCACACAAGGCTGGCGTCTCTCACCAGGTATGTAGAGATAGATAGATAGATAGATAGATATAGATATTGTAGATAAATAGTTATGTCGGTACAGAGAGAGAGTTACATAGTTACATAGATACACAGACCACACAGACCTTACGGTCCCTACGAGGTGGTCCGGCCTTAATCCTAATATAGTGCATAGGAGCAGAAGAAAAGGAGAGCACAGCAGAAGGCTCTCTCCCCCACCCTCCAGACCCTCCGGCATTTGCCGTGCAGGAAACAAGAGAGGAAGTAATACCTTGCAGGAATGAAAAACCCGAAGGAATTTTATAGGATCGGCAGAAAGTAGAATAATATGGAAAAGGAAAATTTGGGCATACAGCCACATACTTACTCTATGCATGCAATTTTTTTTTTTTTTTTTAATCAAAAGATGAATAGAATGTTTATCTATTATTTATAATCTATAATACTGTCTCTGTCTAATAGACACATGAATGCAGACGCGAATATGCAATAATTGCTCCACCCTAACTAAACGATACCAATTGCGTCGAGATACATGTCCAGTCTCTTTTTAAATATATTTATGGTACCACTCTCAATCACATTCCCAGGGAGTTTATTCCATTCGCTTACAACAGAGTAAGTGAAGAAGTTTTTGGCTGTATCAAGATTAGCCCTCCTTGCTTGCAACTTCATACCATTTCCTCGAGTTACAGTCTCGGCAATTACTGTGAATAGCTTGCTTGAATCAGTAGTACTAAAGCCTTTTAGAATCTTAAAACATTCAATCAGCTGTCCCCTGAGTCTCCGTTTTCTAAGAGAGAATAGGTTTAATTCCCTGAGTCTCTCGAGGTATGGTTTATTCCTCAGGGACGGGATTAACTTGGTAGCCCTACGCTGGACCGCTTCCAGTACTTCTATATCTTTAATTAGGTGAGGCGCCCAAAATTGCACTGCAAACTCTAAGTGTGGCCTGACTATGCTTTTGTATAGGGGGATTACAATATCTTTGCTTTTATATGTAAAATGTCTTTTGATGAAGCCGAGGGCCCTGTTGGCTTTATTGGCGGCAGAGATACATTGATTTGAACATTTCAGATCGTCTGAAATTAGTACGCCTAGATCCTTAACTAGTGAGGACTTGCTAATGATTTGGCCCTTCATTTCGTAATCATACCTTTTGTTTTTCTTCCCACATTGCAGTACCTGACATTTGCTTACATTGAAGGGCATTTGCAATTTTTCTGACCAGCTGATAATTTTATTAAGGTCATTTTGTCATTTTGAAGGCTAATTCTGTCTTCTTCAGTTAATATAGTGTTGCCGATTTTTGTGTCGTCCGCAAATTTAGAAATGAAATTGCAAATTTAAAAATGAGAGAGAGAGAGAGAGAGAGAGAGAGAGAGAGAGTCCGTCCCTATCCCCTCTCTTATACAAACGTCCCCCACCTCCCTCCCTATCCCCCGAGAGAGAGAGAGAGAGAGAGAGAGAGAGAGAGAGAGATTAAATTACCCCAGATAACAATTTCACTTTTATCCCACAAGCAAACACGTTATCTATCTATCTATCTATTGACAGACGCCTTAATCCCATACGGGGTGGCCACAAACAAATCGCCTCCACGTCACCCTGTCCCCCGCCATTTCACTGCCTTGGTCCCAATTCACACACCCCTCTCTCATATACCTCTCCACTCCATCCCTCCAGCTCATCCTTGGCCTTCCCCTACCTCTCTCCCCCTCCACCTCACTCACATACACTCTTCTCGTCAGTCTCTCACTCTCCATCCTCTCCCTATGGTCAAACCACATTATCCACTAATTCACAATACTTCATTCACCTTAACTTGGCCCAGATTTTAGTCATTCTGCATTTTATTTTACCTATCTCAGTGGCAGCATAAGACAAACCTACGGCTCCACATCTTCTCCATAGCACTTCTCCGTGACTAGCATCAAAATCTAGTGTTTATCTATCACTGCCAATATTCAAGATAGACAGATGACAATTTTTAGGCCAAGTTAAAGTGAG
Organism: Coenobita brevimanus; assembly: GCF_032717465.1. NCBI lineage: Eukaryota > Metazoa > Arthropoda > Malacostraca > Decapoda > Coenobitidae > Coenobita > Coenobita brevimanus. The sequence continues at coordinate 12,192,769 of NC_136995.1, forward strand.
AAGAGTTTAGCAAGTATCTGTTTTACTCTTGTCTATATTATAAAGGCTACGACGCTATGCACTAAGTTAAAATAGTGTTAAAAATATATCTTACTCCTTTCACACTATCTCATGAAATTTCCTTGGTTTTTCTAGACTGCATGGTGGTTTTTCGCACTTTATCCTGCCAGCTTCGGTTTGTGGGTCATAGGAGCTTTCTTGCGTAACTATCCTTTTTGACTCATAAAAAAGATACCATAGTAGGCTAATTGTCGCCTTTGTTAAGAGGAACTACAAAATGACCACTGTGTTAGTTGCTGTCTGCTTTCCTCTCTCTCTCTCTCTCTCTCCCTCACTGTCTTTTACACATCTCGAAACAGAGGCTTAAAATCTGTCTGTCTGTCTGTCTCTGTCTGTCTCTCTCTCTCACATTGAACTAGTAAATCCCTCTATGTCTTTCACACATCTCGAAATAGGGACTTAATCTCTCTCTCTCTCTCTCTCTCACTATCCCCTCCACAGAGAGACAGAGGTGCTACGGGAGGAGGTAAGGCGTTTGGAATCAGCTTTGTCAGCAATGTCTACCAGGGAACAGGAAGCCCTTGGTAAACTGGCCAGCGCTCTCTCCCTCGCCCACGACACCCACTCCCACACTGCGCAGGTAAGGATCACACACACACACACACACACACACACACACACACACACACGCACACACACACGTACCCATTTTTCTTTCATGATCAGTTTAAACGTTGCCAAACCTAACTCAGCGTGACCCAGCCTTCAAGCGGCCTTACGTATGTCACTCTTACCCCGTTAATAAAGCAAGAACGTCCTTATTTCTTTATCCTTACTGCTACCCTGCGATTTTATTGATGTAAGGAGAGCATCTATACATTTGTAGGTCTAACGAAGGCTATGTATAATCACTCAAGTTCATAAAATCTCCCCTAAACTGAGTGAAATCGTTTGTCGGTAGCCAGAATAAACACACTAGCCGAGGTGTACTGATCTGACGGGTGATGGAACTGCCAAAGTGCATAAGTTGCCTGTAAGTGGGTAAAGTGCGTTAAGTTGCCTATAAGTGGCTAAAAAATGGTTCCATTTGTGTTGATATGCAGACCTAAAGTTGTCCCATATACAGACCTAAAGTTGTTCCATTTGTGTTGATATGCAGACCTAAAGTTGTTCCATTTGTGTTGATATGCAGACCTAAAGTTGTTCCATTTGTGTTGATATACAGACCTAAAGTTGTTCCATTTGTGTTGATATACAGAAGTGCAAAAGTCATGTGTGTTTGTGTCTTGTGTCATTTGTGTTTACTATACTGTGTTTTGTATTGCGTGCAGTGGTTTGCGTGTGCCTGCCTCATCACACACTGGCTCAACAGCAAATCAATACACGAACTTGATATCATCCCCACATTGCCGCAGTCTTGCATAACCTTAATCCCTTTGATCAAGCGATTTATTTTACGGCCTATATTTTCAACCACCAATTACACAGGGTGGTACGTACATAGCGCATCACTAAAAATTCACCTGGAAGAATTCTGTGTTGCGGCTCAGTCTCCTGGTGTGGGCTTGGGTGTGGCAGTGGTAGTAGGAAATGAATAAATAACGCAGCAGACACTGATAACGCTGAGCCGTCCCCGCAAAACACGAGAAATCACCAGATGCAGTGGCAGTTATATATGGCCCCCCTTGAATTCAAATTTGGAAGGGCGTCCGGTACAGAATTAACGGGCTCTCAAATTTAAATCGTCAGGAGATACACTACTACTACAACTACTACTACTACTACGACTTGTACTACTACCACAAATAATAATAATAATAATAATAATAAAAAATATAATGCGTTACCGGATTAAGGTGGGTATTCATCTTTTTTTAAACTGAGCAAACCACCCACACGCGTTCACTGCAGCGAAAAGACAAATCAGAGGAGCTTTGAACCATCTGGCTTCGATTTTACTTATTTTTTTCATTTCATTTTACGTTGGAGAAGCCTTGGACACACACACACACACACACACACACACACACACACACACACACACACACACGAGTTAATTAGGTGGCTGCCAACGGAGATATATAATTCTTTCACCACAACCATACTTCTTTCATCCTAACTTGGCCCAGATTTTCGTCCTTTTGCAGCTTATTTCACATAGCTCAGTGGCAGAAAAAGACAATGCTGCAACTCTACATCCCTTCCACAGCACTTCTTCGTGACTAGCATCATATATTCTAGTGTTAATCTACTGTCATGACTCAGGAGTGAAGGTGGAAAGGTAATTTTAGGCCAAGTTAAAGTAATGGGAGTACAGGCGAACAAGACAATACTACGGCTCTACGTCCCTATAGCACTTCTTCGTGACTAGCGCTATTTCTTTTCCCGTTAATCTACAACTATAACTCAGCTTTCAAGATGGTGAGAGGTCTTTTTAAAGCCAAGTTAAGGTGAAAGGAGTATAGAAGTTTATCCTCATAGGTCAAAAATTTCCACGCCATAGGTCTAAAATTTCCACCTCCATAGGTCTAAAATTTCCACGCCATAGGTCTAAAATTTCCACCCCAATAGGTTTAAAATTTCCACCCCAATAGGTCTAAAATTTCCACCCCAATAGGTCTAAAATTTCCACCCCATAGGTCTAAAATTTCCACCCCATGTCTAAAATTTCCAACTCATAGGTCTAAAATTTCCACCCCATAGGTCTAAAGTTTCCACCCCATAGGTCTAAAATTCTACCGCATAGGTCTAAAATTTCCACACAGGTACGAGCCAGCAGTGAGTCAGCAGTGGAGGAGCTGTCTCTGATGCTGACAGCCGCTAAGCAGGAGGGTCAGCAGCTGAGGCAACTGCTGGATGAGACTGAGGCCAAGCAGAGGAGGCAGAGGGAGCAGCAGGAATCACTCAGCACTCAGCAGGAGCAAAGAATAACCTCGCTGACGGTAGGGAAAAGAGGCAAAATGGGCTCTAGTGTGTTTATTTTCAGCTGGCAAAGATCCCTAGCCCATTTCACCTTAGTTTATGGCCAAGTGTAGTCAGACTGGAGGAAAAACTTGAGTACAGTTGGTTCATTTTCACTTGGCAAATATCCCTAGCCCATTTCAGCTCAGTTGGTGGCCAGGTGTAGTCAGATTGAAGTCACTAGTAACCAAGGAGACTCATTTCTACCCCATAGCTGAGGCTCATCAAATTTCCTGCGCCCATAATTTAGTATCTGAGTTTTAGGAATTGGTACAGTCCCATCAGATGAAAAAAAATATATATATAATAGAGGTTAGCTTCCCTCCTCTAACCCTTTTTAAACTCAGGCTGGTTAAGGACTTTGCAAACAGTAAAATAATAAGATAAATAAATAAATAAAGAGGTAACAGTTAACGGTGATGCGGTGAGGAGATTTATACTTGAGTGCTCTCTCTCTCTCTCTCTCTCTCTCTCTCTCTCTCTCTCTCTCTCTCTCCACAAAGTACTGTCGGCGCCGAGTTGGGTTAAGGTCCCGACAAAATTAATAAATACATACATACATAAAATAAGAAATAAAAGTCACATTAACAAAATAAAAATATATAAAATCCCCTTGAAAAAAAATTGGGTCCATGGAGTAAACAGATCCATGAAGAGGAAACTTCTATCTATCTATCTATTGCCAGACGCCTCAATCCTCTAAGGGGTGGCCCCATACAAATCGCCTCCATGTCGCCCTGTCCCCCGCCATTTTACTGCCCTGCTCCCAACTCACACCCCCCTCTCTCATATCTCTCTCCACTCCATCCCTCCATCTCATCCTCGGCCTCCCCCTCCCTCTCCCCCCCTCCACTTCACTCACATACACTCTCCTCGTCAGTCTCTCACCTTCCATCCTCTCCACATGGCCAAACCACCTCACTGGAAACTTGCCAATGAGTAAATGTTGCCTCACTAAATATTCACCTCCTCACCAGCTTATTCACCCCCTGCCCCCCTCCTTCCTTCAGACTTACTGGGAAGACCAAAACAAATGTGATTCTTTCCTTCTGAGCCACGATTTATACTCTCTATCTATTGCCAGATGCCTTAATCCCTTATACGGGGTGGCCACAAACAAATCGCCTCCACGTCACCCTGTCTCCCGCCATTCCACGGTTTATACCATTCGGCTATTTTTCTTTTATTTTCGGCTTTTTTTTTTTTTGTATCTGAAATCAAAATGCAAAATATCATATGCTTACGAGGAAACTGTGTATTGATTGGATTATTATTATTATTATTATTATTATTACTAGTAGTAGTAGTAGTAGTAGTACTAGTAGCTGTAGTAGTATTACACTATTATTATTATTATTATTTATTTTTATTATTATTATTATTATTATTAGTAGTAGTAGTAGCAGTAGTAGTAGTAGTGGCAGTACTAGTAGCTGTAGTAGTATTACACTATTATTATTATTATTATTATTACACTATTATAATTATTGTTATTTTCATCATCATTATTATTATTATTATTATTATTATTATTATTATTATTGTTGTTGTTGTTATTATTATCATCATTATCATTATCATTATTATTATTATTATACACAACACATTAATGTAAACCTAATTCCCTTGTCACGTAATATTAGATTCAAATTCCCTTTTTCGCTCTCACCTACCCTGACGTAAGGAAGGTGTATGTCGCGATGCCCAGGTACACAAACATCCTTTACGCCCTCCCTATCCCCGGAAAGGAGGAGGGTGGTAGGCTGCAGGAAAGGGACAGCTTCGGTTTGCATTTCACTGGGTCCACATTCAGATGAACCTAGGGATACTGTCGCTGCTACTACTACTACTACTACTACTACTATCACTATTTTCTTCTTTTTCTTCTCCTCCTCCTCCTCCTCTTCTTCTTCTCCTTCTTCTTCTTCATCATCATCATCATCATCATCTCTTCTTCTTCTACTACTACTACTACTACTACTGCTGCTGCTGCTACTACTACTACTGCTACTACTACTGCTACTACTACTACTACCACTGCTACTACCAGTGCTATCACTACTTTCCTCTCTCTCCTCCTTCTCTTCCTTTTCATCATCACCATCTTCTTTTCTTCTTCTTCTTCTACTACTACAACAACTATTACTACCACTACTCCTACTACTACTACTATTACTACAACTATTCTTCTCCTCCTCCTCCTCTTCCTCTTTTTCTTCATCATCATCTTTTCTCCTTCTACTACTACTACTACTACTATCACTTCTCCTCCTCCTGCTCTTTATCATTATCTTTTCTTCTACTACTACTACTTCTACTACTACTACTATTACTACCACTACTACTACTACTAATACCAATATTTTCTTCTTTTTCTTCTTCTTCTTCTTCTTCTTCTTCTCCTCCTCCTCCTCCTCCTCTTCTTTTTCATCACCATCTTCTTTTCTTCTTCTTCTACTACCACTCCTACTACTACCACCACCACCACCACTACTACTACTACTACCACCACTACACAATACGGTAACCAATATCTCAAAGTGTAAGTATAATTCTTCCATTCCTGTATTTCTTTTGTTTGCGACTTAACCAACAGAGTGAGAAGGAAGCCTTGGAGGACGAGGTGGGACGACTCCGGAGAGAGAAGGACGACGCGGTTCGGAGGGCAAGGGAGGCCGAGGGTGAGGCTGAGGTGGCCAAGGCTGGGAGGGCGAGGTTGGAGGCCCAGCTGGAGGAGGAGAGGCAGCACTCCAACGAGGCGCACCAAAGACTTCACAACACTCTCATGGCGTACGTAACTCTAATATAAATCCATCATCATCATCATCATCATCACAACACTCTCATGGGGTATGTTTCTAGTACGTAAAATCATCATCATCATCATCATCATCATCACAACATTGTTATGGCGTATGTATCGAAAACCCAAAGCTATCATCATCATCATCATCATCATCACCTTCATCATCACAACACTCGTGGGTTATGTATCTAAAATGTAAAATGATCATCATCATCATCATCATCACAACACTCTTATGGTG